>NW_002987835.1:157549-162988 GCF_000006295.1 Pediculus humanus corporis | reverse complement strand
GTGGAGGTTTGTGATTCGTATGCAGGTTTGTGCCAATTTTTCTTTTTTTTTTTTTTTTTTCGTTTTCCCTCTCCCTCCCTCTTCCCTCTTCCTCCCTCCCCCCGGACCGCGTTTGTCGCTTTAGACATTTAAAAAAAATTTTTTTCTTAGCCTTGAATGAACCTGATTATATTATCAAATATGGTTCTGATAGGAAATTAAATTAGTTTTCCGACATTTGTTAAATTTTTTTTATTATTTTATTTTATTTTTATTTTCTCTCTCTCTCTCTCTCTCTCTCCACTTCGAGAAAATAAAAAAATGTCGTCTGCTAATGTAATTTTAAGATGAAGTAAAAAGATGGAAAAAAAGGGTTGGATTTTTATTATAAGATTACGATGACGACGACGAGGGTTAACCCAATTTTTTTTTTTTTTTTGCCTACAACCAACAACCAACAAACTGACAAACACATGTTTGTACGTGCCCGCGCACGTACGCACAATAATTTTTCAACCTTGAACGAAAAAAAAAAAAAAAAATTACACAACGATCTAGAAAATTCTTTTTTTTTATGCAATTCTTTTACGAAAGAAAAATTATTTGTTGCTGGAGAGGAAAATAACGGGGGGCGGAGGCTGTGGGGGGGTGGTAAAGGGAAAAACGAAAAAAGAATTATTATATGTATATATTTAGTATAAATTTAAAAATCAACCTTTTAACAACAACAACAACAACAACAATTTCAAGGCTGTTTTCGGGATGTATAATTACAATAAATAAACTAACTTAGCGCCATGATGATTTTTATAAAATTTATTTTGAACCACCCTGTAAACAAAAAACATTTCCCCCCGTTCGTGACGTCACAATCATTTATCCTATACATTTTATTTATTTATTTTTTCTTCGGGAAAGCAGACGATAGGGAAAATTCATGATGATGATGATGATGATGATGATGATGATTTTAATTATTATTATTATTATTTACGATGTTAAAATTTTTTTTTTTAAATGATATATATAAACATGTCATGACGTCACAAAACGAGTAATATTCGTTTGTATTAATTAAACTCACGCGATATTATTATTATTATTTCGAGTAAATTTTTAATGTTTTTTTTATTACGGTAATTAATTTTTAATAACTATTACTCCATCACGCGTTTTTAATTGATAAGAAATTGATAAGAAGGAAATAAATCCGTTTTTTAATTATTGAACGATGAAACCGTTTGACGTCATAAACGTTCGAACGGTTATTTTTTTTTAAATAAAAAATCGTGGCAGAAATTTTTGGCGCCTTTTTTTGAAATTTCAAAATTTTTCTCATTAACGGATTAGAAGGGGAAAAACAATTTTTGTACAAACATTGAATTAAATCAATTTTTTTTTTTTTTTTTTTTTTATTATGGGTGCAACGATAACGATGATTTTTATTATGATGATAATAATAATAACGAAATTAATTATTATTATTATTATTATGTAGAAAAAAAAGGTTTAAAATATTCCAGGGCCGATTGGTCGGATATGATGAAGGAATCCGATCATATTGAAGGATGATAATAACAACACGTCGACCCTGCATTAAATTAAAAATTATTTAATTAATTTTTTGTCTTAAAAAAAAAAAAAAAAAATTTTTGTTGTTGTTGTTTTGGTTGTTGTTGTTTGTTATTAAAAAAAAAAAACGGTTTCCGTTTTTCTTTGTTTAAATAAATGAGTCTAAAAATAAAATGGCATGTAATAAATAACAAGTTTATTGGTAGACTTCTTAAATGTGAAGGTTTTCATTGTGAATTGTACACTCTGATCAAGTGAGAGTAATAAAAAAAATTTTTTTTTTTTATAATAAAGTTCACACTGGGGGCCATTTTTTTTCTTTTCCAGCATCCGGTGAATAAATAAATAAATAAATAAAGCGCCAGAGAAAAAAAAAAAAGGAAAAAAAAATTCGAACAGGTAAAGTGCGATATTATTGATATTGGGAGTGGCGGAATTTAAAAGTTTGAATTAAGGTTAACAAGCGTGCGGATTTGCGTGAAGAAAAATTATTATTATTATTATTATTTTGTGTTGTGTGTGTGTGTGCGTGAAAATGCGTGCGTGAGTGAGTGAGTGAGTGTGTGTGAGTGTTTGTGGCGTTACAAATCGGTCAAAATTTTTTTTTTTTTTTTTTACCGTAAAAAATAAAATAATAATAATAATAAAAAAGAAAAAAAAATCGCCGACGACGTAAACTTTTGTTCATTCGTGAACTCCCGCCACCGTCGCCATTTTGATTTTTCGAAAAAGAAAGAAAAGAAATTTAATTTTTGGGCACTAATCATTTTTTATTATTATTTTTAACACCGAAAATATAATAAAATCTTAAAGTCGGCGGCGTTATTATTATTATTACCTTGCGTGTGCAATCGGTCAAAATGGTTGTTGTTGTTGTTGTTGTAGGTTGAACAACCTGCAACATTTTAAAGCAGAAGAAAATTAAAAAAAAAAAAAAATTTTTTTTTAGGCTTCCGGCTAAGAATTTTCAAACGAGATAAAAATTATTTTTTGCTTTTTAATCTTCTAAATTCAAAAATCGCAACAAATTTTCGCGGGTTTTTTGATTTTAAATTAACGATTTCGAACGTTTCGAACGTTATAAAAACAAACGTTAATAATAATAATAATACTTTTTTTTTAAGTATTAATTTTAAATATTGTTTATTTATTAACAATCGAAAAGGAAGTTCAACACACTCTTTTTAACGTGTTAAAAAAAGCATAATAATAATAATTTTTTTTTTCTAAAACCACGACGACGACGACGACTTTCATACGATATAAAATGAAAGGAAATGTTTTCTCGCACGCGATAAAATACAACAAAATAATAAAAAAAAAAAAACAAATAATTCGTGACGATTTATTATAAACAATAAAAACATTAAAATCGGGATAGAAACTTCTGGAAAAAACATATAACGTGACGTTTAAGAAAATTTTTTTTTATTTTTTAATCGTGAGCCGTAAAATGTTTTTATTATTATTATTATTATTATCGTCAATCATTTCCCTTTCTGTCGCCGTCCGCCGATATGTAAAATCGACAAGGACATTTTTTTTTTTTTTTAATTGAATCGTCATCGGCTTTCGATTGATATCCTATAATAAAAAAATCTACCTGATACCCACAAAACTTTTTTTTTCCTATATCGACAACCCAACGATTAATAATAATAATAATAATAATAAGCCTAAAAGAAAAAACCATTCGGGATATCGCACTATGTGGGACGGCCCACATTCTTTGGAAAATATTGTGTATAAATAACACCAACGAAATTCGAGCATTTATCCCTAAGGAATAAACCTGGAATAAATGAACTTAAAAACCCCGACAAATAAGAGCCTTGTCGCGTTTAAGAGTGACAATAATAATAATAATAATAATAACATAAAAATCTATTTTTACGAATATAATTAAAGAAAAGTATTATTATTATTATTATTAACACAACTTCCGGTTGAGTTTCGATTCCCCCCGTTGATATTTTCCGGAAAAAAAAAATTCCTGAATTTTCATTCAAGTTCGAACTTGTTTGATTTTCGTACAGGGAAAAAGTTTAAATTATTATTATTATTATTACGGTAGCAGACGACGACGACGACGACGTGAAATAATAAATAATAATAATGATGAAAAAATTTCAAAATTTTCATCAACAATAATAAGATAAACAAAATGAAGGGTACGTTCATTCATTGATACATATAATAATTATGACGTCATAATTTCCGGGAAGGCGGTGAACAAAACCTACACCACCACAATATTCGGATCAAACCATTTTATTGTAACGATTTGATTTCTTCACCTGTTTATTTTTTGTTTTTCAAAATGATTTTAACTAACGTTTTTTTTTTTATCGACTGCCATTTTATTATTTTATTTTAATACCTAACTATTATTTAAATCGTTTAAATATTAAAAAAAAAAAAATGGATTTAATAATAATAATGATAATGATAGGAACTTATACGGCACATATTTAATCTTGTTCAACTTGTAAACATACAACAAAACCGACAAAAAAAATTAATTGAGAGTCAAGGTTTCTTTTTTCATTTTAATATTCCGTTTTTAATTTTTACGCCAGACAAAAAAAAATTCAATGTCAAAGTCAGAAGAATTATTTATATATATTTATTCATTTAGGAAATATCATCCATTATTATTATGACGTCATCGATAACGAATTATATGAGAAAAAGTGGGATGGGAAAGAATTTCGTTTGTTCGTTCGTCAACGATTAGCAGAAGAAAATTTTTTTTTTTGTACCAAAATGGCGTCGGTTTCGTTTCGATAGTTATTATTATAACGTTGTTTTTTTGTTTTTTATTAAGTAAATAAACGGCGAGAAGGTTTTATTTTACGAAAATTATTTAAAAATGAAAGTAAGTCGACATTTTTTATTTTTATTTAACGTTTTCCGAACGTTTTTATGCCGGGAAAATAAATTTTTTTGGGATAGGATGATGAACCTTTTCGGATTGCATCAAACGAATTTATAATCGAACGTGTGGCAAGTATCGATTTATTTTATTAAAAAAAAAAACCGAACCTGAATAATAATAATAATAATAATAGTAGGAAATTTAATGTAAATAAATCTGTCAAAATAAAAAAAAAAAAAAAATAATTTTAAAAGAAATAATAATTTGAAAAAGTCGTTGCCCTTTTTCTCTATATATATAATTTTAAAATGTAATAATAATAATAATATTAACAACAAGGACGTTGCACAATTGTTATGCCGTCTCTTTTTTTTAAAAAAGGTTCGGTTTTTTTCTTTCCTTTAAGGTTCATCTCCTCCGCTTTTTTTTTTCTTTTTCATTTTTGTTTACGACATTTACTAGAAAAAAATCTGTCAAATTATGTCATTTCAATATCAGAAATTGAATAATAAAATAATTTATTCGTTTCCCCCCCTTCCCCCCCCCCGTAACGTTTTCAATTTGCTTTTTTTTCGGTATGTAAAAGGAAAAAAATAGCAGACGACGTTTTGTGTTTGTTTGTTTATTTATTTTTTTTGCCACCACGAAATCGTTATTTTTTTTTCCAGGAAGTTTTTTTTTTTTTTTTCTTATACTTCGTGTTTGTGTTTGTAGGTATGTGTGTGTGCTTGTGTGCCTGTGTGTGTGTGAGGGGGGGGAGAAAATGCGTAGATATTAATTAGTAATTAATTTATTAATAATTATTCGAGAAAAAAAAGATGGAATCATTGTTTTGATTTTTACTCCAGTCACAAATTTGTTCGTTTGTTTGTTTGTTTCGTGTTTGTCGTATTTATCGCATTACGTTTTATTATCATTATTATTATTATTATGGTCACTCTTAAACACGACAAGGCTCTTATTTGTCGGAGTTTTTAAGCATTTATTCCAGGTTTCTACCCGACGATTCC
>NW_002987835.1:146528-157171 GCF_000006295.1 Pediculus humanus corporis | reverse complement strand
TTTTTTTAAATTTGCGTTTTTTATTGTCCCCTCCCCCTCCCCAATTTTTTTCTTTCCTTTAGACGTGTAAAAATTTTCTTTTTTTTTTGAATTTATGCGTTTATTATCACCGGAAAGAAAGAAAAAAAAAAAAGAAACCATTAAATTTAAATTTTTTGGGTTCGGTAAAAAAAAAAAAAAAAACTAAATTGATGATACCTTGTCGCTGTTGCATAAATAATAATAATAATAATAATAATAATAATAATAATAATAATAATAATAATAAAATTTCTCTTATTTATTTCAATAACGAACGATAATGATAATGAGAATAAATGAGTGTTAAGAACGTGATCGTATTTGCAAAAATTAATAATAATAATAATAATAATACACTAGGACTAGGTCATACCATAAACAAACAAACAAACAAATGAAACAACCTACGAAAAGGAATGTGAACAAACAAACAAATCAAAAACAATCCAATTAAGTTTAGAATTTTTTTTTTTTTTTTTGTAAAAAGAATTCCAGGTATTAAATTAAATTTAAATTTAAATTTTAAAAAAAATGGCGGTATCGGCGGTGTTGAAAAGGAAAAATTTTTTGTAATTAAAAAAAGAAACAGCAACCGCAAAATATGCAAAGAAAAAATTTTTATTTATTATTTACTCTATGAATTCGTTTAAGTTCAACCCCGAACGAAAAAAAAGTAAAAAAATTGTTATTATTTATCATTATTATTATTATTATTATTATTATTATTATTATTATTATTATTATTATTATTATTATTATTACTCTCGGTTAATAATAATTACCTATGATCGACCTTGTTTCGTGCGATTTCACAATTACTTTTTTTTTTTTTTTTTTTTTTTAATTTCAAAAAAATGTCGCGTACGTTGATAGAATTCGTAGTTTGCTGCCACGTTTTAAAAAAAAAATTTACAAATTGCAAAATTTATATTTTCGCGCCAAAAATAAAAAAAATTTAAAAAAAAAAAACGATTTTTTTGTGCGTTTAAAAAAAAGAAGGAAATATTTTCGTTTTTTTTTTTTCAACCCCCTAATTTTATTACCCTCGACGTTTACGTTTTTTTTTTTTTTTTTTTTTTTTTTTTTGAAAATTTAAGGTTTTTACGTAATAATTAAGGTACGAGAATATTATTTTAAATTATACCGAAAGTAAATTTTCGTTTTATGTTTTTGGCAGAAGGTTTTAAAAATGGAGGAGCGAGCCCCTTTTGAAAAAAAAAAAACCGGAGGGTATTTAAAAAATTTTTTTTTTTTTATTTAATGATAAATTTGATTGTTTTTCGGTTTTCGGTTTTGGTTTGGGGCGTTTAAAATGTCTCAAATTCCCAAAAAAAATTTTTTTTTTTTTTTTGTGAAAATTTTCCTGGCATTGAATGATCAAATGGTAACGTTTAAATTATTAACGGAAATTTTTATTAAAAAAAAAAAAATTTAAATCGCGGTGATTATTTACTCTATGTAATCCGTATCGATCGGGAAAACGAAAGAAAATTAATTAATTATTGGGGGGAAGGGGAAAAATTAAAAGAATACCCTTGAACGTATGATAAACATAATGAATATGATTTTTTTTATAATAAATCCGATTCTCGCGCTCCGGAAATTCATACGATTATATAAAAAAAAAAAAAAAAAAAAAAAAACTTATTATGTGCCTGAAACGTGTATTAATGGAAAGCAGTTGTAAAGCTTACACAAAGGTCAAATCAAAAAAAAAAAAAAAGTGGTATGGAAAACTCGTAAAGGTTGATGATGTGATTCATTTGTCAAAATAGAATGCGGAACTCTTGGAGAGAAAGGGTGGTTATATATATACCTGAAAAAAAAAAAAAAAGGAAGGAGGGATTTTTGTACGTGTGAGAAAGAGTGAGTGAGAGAGAAGGGGGAAGGGGGGCGTGTAAAGGAAGAAAAGATGAGTTGTGGTATTTCTTTTTTTTTTTTCCTCTTCCTGATAACGTGATGAGAAATTTGTTACAGATAAAACAAGGGGGGAGGGTGATGATGGTGGTGATGGGGGGGGGGTTGCGGATGACCGAGGGTTGTTATAGATGAGGGTTCAAAGTCAAGGTTTTTTTTTTTTTTTATATACCAAAAGGGCCAATGATAAAAAGAAAAAAAAATTCATCATCCCTTCTAACACTCTTCATTTAATGATAGGGTTGAAGTAACGGTACTAATGAGTGGCACAACACGAAGGGCAGGTGCGTGCCTCATCACGCACACCACACACACACACACACACACACGTAGGCTTTCTTCCTTAACCGAACAAGACAAACTTGTTAACCTTGAACTTTTCAAGGTTAATATCAAGGGAAGATTCTTTTGCTTTGAACTTTAAAAACTGGATGAAACCATAGATTACGTCAGGTGATTGTTGTTGTTGTTGGTGTGCGTGAGTGAGTGCGTGTGTGTGTGCGTGTGTGGTTTCTTTCTTTCTTTCTTTCTTTCTCTCTTTCCTTTTCCATCATCATCATCATCAAATTTTTCGTTTGTGTGAGTGTGAGAGAGAGAAATTATTCCATTACGTTTTGTAAATTTTTTTCTTTTCTTTTCTCTCTCTCTCTCTCACTTCCGGTTGATTATTTTTAACTCGCTCAACAACATTTAAAAAAAAAATGAATCGTCGTCGTGGAAACAACAAAACGAAAAAAGTACGTGGAACAAGAAGACAAAATTATAATAATAATAATAATACTCTTAAAGAGAATATCAAATCGTATCAGCTGTTTTAAATTGAGGAAGGCCTCCTCCTCAATTCGAGGTTATTAACCCTTAACTGTGCAAGTTTAAAATAAAGGCCCAAACATATATATATAATGGATCTCAACGTTTAATCCCACAATCATTATTATCATTATCATCATTATTATTATCATCATCATCATGGTAAGAGTCATTATCACTATCATTTTAATCATTATTCAATCTCTCGTAATCGTTTCTCTCTTTCTTTCTTTTATACAAAGTAATTTTTTTTTTTTTTACCATCTCACTCATGAGAACAACTTTCACGTTATTTTTATTAAAAGGAAACAAAGGAAAGGAAAGGAAAGGAAAAAAAAATTTTTTACCATCCGGAAACGATTCGAAAAAAAAAAAAAATTCGATCGATCGATCGAACCTTTTTTTTTTTCCTTTTTGAACAATAAAGGCGGATACGAGTAGAGAGAGAGAGAGAGAGGTGCGTGGGAGATACCTTTTTTTTTTTTACGTAAAAAATAAAAGGGGTAGAAAAAGGTTTCACCCCCGGGAACATTTTTTTTTTTTCATCATTATTATTATTATCATTAGTCGTCGCCGTTGTGAAATGAATAAAAAAAAAATGATGATGATGATAATAATAATAATTTTATTTCGAACCCTTTTTTTTTTTTCTCGGAATATTTTTAGGCAAAGGGTTAAATAAATGGAAATGTCTGGCGGGGGTAAATTGAATTTTAAAAAAAAAAGTTCATCGACCTTTTGTGGGGTTGAAAAATGGTATGTATTTAATTACGGGGGGGAAGAGAAGAGGGGGTAGGGGAGGATCGGTTGATACACGATGAAATTGCATTGTAAAAAACCTTTTTTTTTTTTTTTTTTTTCCCATCCCCTTTCCCTTAGGAAATTTTTTTTTATATTAAAGTTAAATACTCGTGAGGGATGATGATGATAGAGAAGATGTATTTAAAAAAAAAAAAAAAAAAAAAAATTTTTTGGGGGTAGTTTTTGGGGTGCTTTTATAAATTTTTTTTTTTTTTTGGGGGAAGGAAAGATGTTAAGATTTTGTTTTTTTATTTTTTATTTTTCCTGATCGTACCTGAAACTGATCTGTTTTATTTTTTTAAATGTCTTTTTCTTTTGTGTTTTATTTAGGAAAATAATAATAATAATAATAATAATAATAATAATAATAATAATAATAATAATAATAGTAATAATAATAACAATAATAACAACAACAAGAATAATAATAATAATAAAATATAAAAACATTTTTCTTTTAAAGATTTTTCTTTTTTTTTTTATTTTGTTTGTTCGATCAATTTTTGATTGATCGATATTTAAATAACGATTTAAAATATTTATTATTATTATTATTATCATTTATGTCTATTTCCACGTCGATTTATATCAGTCGTAATTTGTTTTAAAAAAAAAAAAGAGAGAGAGAAAAACCTCAGAAAAAAAATTTAAACATTTTTTTTTTGACTTCCAAATAATAAACTTAAAAAAATTTCTTCTTCTTCTTCATCTTCTTCGTCTTCTTTTTCTCTTGGGAGTGAAAGAGAAAGAGAGAAAGAGAGAAAGAGAGAGAGAGAGAGAGAGAGAGAGAGAGAGAGAGAGAGAGAAACGTATTCGGATTAGACGTAAGAAAAAAAAAAGTACACAAGAGTTGAATAACCTTAACTTACAACACTTAAAAAAAAAAAAATGAAATGAAATGAAATGAGATGAAAGAATAAGAAGCTGGAAAGAGCGAGAAAAACGAGAAAGAGAAAGAGAGAGAGAGAGAGAGAGAGAGAGTAAGAGAGATAAATAGGTAGATCAGGAGTGAGAGAGAGAGAAGAAGAAGAAGCGTCTGGACCCACCTACTACAACATTGGGTAATGGGACTGCCACAGAATTTCAAAGGTCATTATTACACTGGCCTTTTTCAGGGCCTTAATCATTATTATTATTATTTTTCCTTACGTATTTTTCTCTATCTCTCTCTCTCTTTCATTTTTTTTTTTTTTAATTATAATAAAAATTTAATTGATTTTCACTTTTTTTTTTTTTTTATTAATGACGTAAGGGAGGAGAAGGAGGAAGTGGAAGGGGAGGCGTTAATTTAATTTAATAAAAAAAAAAAATAATCGTTTGTAATTTTTATTGTTATTTTTGGGGGAGGGGAGGGGAAAGGGGAGGATGAGGAAAAATAAATTTATTTTTAAAGGGTCAAAGACATTATTATTAAAGGAAGGGCAAAACTCGTTCGTTAACAACCTGACTGAAGGAATAAAAAAAAAAAGGTAAAACATCCCCCCCAGAGTAATTTTTTTTTTTTAAAAAAATTTTTTGGAACTTGTTCGAATTCGGAAAAACATAACCTAGGTCAGGGTAGAAGTACCCCACCTTGAAAAGTTTCCAAAAAAAAAAAACTCGTTTCCCTTAGGTGTCGGTTTTTTACGCATATAATAATAATAATAATAATAATAATTCTTTACCCTCTTGATGGATTGGTTTGGGTAAGGAAAGAGAGATACCAGGAAGAATTTTTTTTTTTTTTTTCTATCGACTTCCATTTGCGATTTTATTTATTTATTTATTTAAGGTCGTTGTTGTTTTAATTATAAATTTTTTTAGATTGATTTTGTTTAAAAAAAAAAAAATCCCCCCCCCCAAAAAAAAAAATTCACATTTCTTTCTTCCTTCCTCTTACACAATTGATAATGTAACATTATCACACGATCATACGACGAACAATTACGTAAATAAACAAAAACTGTTTTAACTTTTTCTCGGTTTAGATCAAATAGTTTTTAAAATTATCAAAAGATGGCAGTAAAATGCAATAACATTAAATTTTAATGGTAAAACAGTTTTACGTTACAATTAAAAATTGTATTTTTTTCGTTTTGTTTTTTTTTTTTTTTTACTAGAAAAAATAATTAGTAGTGAATGAATATTAAAATAAATGATAAATAATAATAATAATAAATTTAAAAGGGAAGAAAAAAAATAATCCAATTTAAAAATGGAATCATTTTAATCCAAAAAAAAAAAAAAAAAACAAAACAAAAACGTTTGGAAAAATGATGAATGCGCCTTAAAAATAAAAGTTATGCAAATTACACGAACGAATGATACGTTTTTTGCATAGCTCAAATTATGTACAATTTGAGTTGAATTTTTTTTCATTCTTGAATGTTTGTGATTGTTTTTGTTGTTATTCAATAATGATAAGTATTAATAATAATAATAATATAAAAACGAGCACGAAACACATTTCTTATACGGAAATACGGGTCAAATTAATAAATAAATAATAATAATAATCCCGAACAGGTAGAAAAACAATAAAAAAAAAGAAAACAAATACAAACGAACTTTGACTTTGAACGTATTACTTCGAACGGATTATTATTTTTCGTTTTTAATTAAAATAATAATAATAATAGTTTTCATTCATACGTAAACTGAATATTTAAAAGATATATGTATTATCATATATAGAAATTCCAGAAGGATAAAAACAAGTAGAATTTAAAACGTTCCAGGGGTTTATTTTTTTTTTTTTTTAATACAAAAGTTCAAAAACGATTGCGTAAAAATTTGAACCGGAAATAGTAAAACATGAATTGATAAATAAATTACGTTAATAATTTATTTATTAAAATCTGGAGAAAAAAAAATAATATGTGAAGAAATGATTTCGTAAGAACCGGACACTCTGGAAACTCTCGTAACACAATAACCTTGAATATATATTTTTTTTTTTTTACGACCGTGAACTTTTCAACTTTTTACATTTTTTTTCAAAAATTCATTTCCTGCTTTATTTATTATTATTATTATTATTATTATTATTATTATTATTCCGTTGAATGAAAAAAAAAATTAAATAAATTTACTGTTAATTTTTTCGTGCGTGTGCGTGTGTAAATTAAATTAATTAATTCTCATAAATAAATAAATTTAAACGAAGTGAAAAAAAAAAACAATTTTTTCCGTTCCAGATCGTAACAAAAACTTCTAGAAAGCGATGGAATAAATTCTCCCTCACCCCTGGAGGAAGAAAACAAAAGAGAAAAAAAACAAAGTAAACTCCGGTTAATGATAGTAAGTACAAAATTTAAATTTAAAAACTCGTAGTGGTAGTAGTAGTAGCAGTAGTACCCGTTTCGAAATTCGTCTTTCAAGTATTAATAATAATAATAAGGATAACGATAATGATAATAATAATGATAATAAAAATTAAGGTTCGATGAAAAACGAATCGAATTACTTACTCTATGATATTTTACGAGTGATTAACAACCAAAAATTTAACATGGTACGTACGCATCAATCAAAAAAAAAAAAAAACGTGTAAATAGAATAGAAAAAAATATATATTTTCTTTTTCATTTCACTCTCTCTCCTTCTCTCTCTCTCTCTCTCTCTCTCTCTCTCTCTCTCTCTCTCACTTTTCTAATATTAGTATTTAACCGTATAATTACGATTCGAATCGTTTGTCTGTTTTTTTCAAAAAAATTTTGTGCCATTTTTACTTTTTTTTCGAGTAGGTTCGAAATGTGTTTGAACTAAATTTTTATTTATTAATCGTGAGGAAAACTCGAAGAAAAATTATTATTATTATTATTATTATTATTAACGCGTAAAAGAAAAAAAAATCGTTTCCAGGTGATAAATTAAAATTTGATTTGATTGACAGAAACGAAACGGTAACGGGAATATGGAAAAATAGAAATAGAAAAAAAAAAAGCAGAAGAAATAAATAACGTGACCTCGATGTATACCCGAATAATAATAATAATAATAATAATAATATTTTTTTTACAATCGAACGGAAAAATTAGTTCCAAACAAATAATAATAATAATAATAATAAAAGAAAACGTCATCAACGTACGGGAAAACTATCAACCTGAATTATTAAAAAAATGTCAAAGTCAAAGACTTTAAAAAAAAATTAATTTTTTTTTTTTCGCTTTGGAATTGTAAAAAGTAATAATAATGATGAAAATAATGATGTTGATGATGATAATGATGATGACTGAATGGTGACAAGGAGAAGAAATGATTAAAATTACTTAGGAAGTTGTAAGTAAGTCAAGATGAGAACAACGCGTGCAAATACAAAGTTTCTGTATCCCTTGTAATCCCTTCCCCTCGTCCTTCTTCCCCTCCTCTTCGTCGTCATTGTCATCATCATCATCATTATTATTGTTGTTGGGTAGAAAGTGCTTTAAATTTTAATTAAGAATAATAAATTTTTTTTTTTTTGGTTGATTCGGTGAATTAAAATTCGAATTAATATTCAAAGCATGCGACAATCAAGAGTTTGATCGCTCTCTCTCTCTCTCTCTCTCTCTCTCTACTCAAACAAACAAACAAACAAACAAACGAGTTGATAAACAAACCTAATAATCAATAGGTAAAAAAAAAAAAAAAAATAAAAGTTGAATCAATCAATGAAATCATTTTTTATATTCTTCTCTCTCTCTCCCCCTTTGTTACTCTCTCTTTGTCTCTCTCTCTCTCTCTCTCTCTGTCAATCGTGTTTTTTTTTTCAAAGAGACAGGTGCAAATGAAAATGAATAATAATAATAATAATAATGTTTATACGAATATAGATCGATCGAACATGATCGAATTAGTCAAACTTCCTCTCTCTCTATTGAAAAATTTAAATGATAATAATAATAATAATAATAATAAATGTGAGGGATTTTAAACGTGACGTCATAGAAAAAGAAAAACCGTTAGAAAATTTCTAATAATAAATAAAAAACTCATTAGCAACAATTTGTATTAAAAAAAAAAAAAATATCAATTAACAAACAACGAATTTTGTTTATAAAAAAAAAAAAAAAAAAAAAAACAATTAGCAATCGTCGAAAGAGAAATTTTTTTTTTTTCATTTTATTTACATATGAAATATTTTTATAAATTATTTTTTTAAACCCTCCCATCCGCAATTTTTTTTTTTTTTTAAGTCAATACTCATAATGATGATGATGATGATGATGGTGGTGATGATTTATAAATAGTAATAATAATAATAAATAAAAAAGACGGCAATGAAAGAAAATAATTTACTTCGTTTAAATACCGACGAGAACGTGTCATTAGATTATTATTATTATTATTATTATTATTATTATTATTATTATGTTATTTAAATCGGAACGATTTTTTTTTCTTTAAAGAAAAAAAAGAATTTTTTTGTTGCTTTTTAATTTTTTTTAGTGACCGAGTTTTTATCTATCTCTGGTTTTTTTTGTAAATTCAGGTCAAATCTCGTCATTTTGTGTACCGTCGAATAACTTGTTTGTCTCTAATTGTGTAAATTTTAATTCTATCGTACCTTGAAATACCTCCCCGACCTCCCAAGAAAAACGACTTACGACGACGACGACGTATATCTATGACGTCACATTAATTAACAAAAAAAAAAAAAATTCGTTAAAATTTTGTTTGAATTTCTTTTGTGAATTAAAATGACGTCCGCCATTTTTTTTTAAACAATGTTTTTTCTGTTGACATTAATTGTTTTTTTTCTCTATTAATTAATAAATAAAAATGTAATTAACGGATGATTTAATAAAATTATTAACTGGAAATTTATTAAAGAAATTTCGTGTCACCAGAAACGAAATGAAATGAAAAAATTGTTTTGTTTGTTTTTGTTTTTGTATTTATTTCATCAAATATTAAATCGTTATTATTGTTATTATTATTATCATTAATGAAATTAAATTGTTTGGCCCGGTTTAAAACAAGACCTTAAAAACCTTAACCTCGGGGCGGTCCGTACCTGAATTTCGTAAGATTTTTTTTTTTTTTTGATAAATAAAATGAAATTATTACCGGTTTTTGTGACTACCGAAAAACAAAATAATAATAATAAATTTGGTTCATTTTTTTTTTTTTTTGAAAATCAGGTTGTAGAAAGGAGGAAAACTTTTTTTTTTTTTTTCGTACCTGAAATTAAATTTTTTATATTTAAAAAAAAAATAACAAATCCCGATTATTATTATTATTAACATTTATATTTAAAAAAAAAAAAATTATTAACAATACACTTAAATTTTTAACTTAATAATTACCGTAATTTTTTTTTTTTTTTACTTAAACGAGTAAAATAAAAATAAAAAAAATTTATAAAACTGGAAAAAAAATGATCATCATTATCATCATCATCATCATCATCATCATCATCCGTTATTTTTCCGATAATTTAAATTTAATAATTAACTGGAAATTTTTGTTTTTTTTTACAAAACCTCTCCGTTATATAGGATCTATAAAAGAATTTTTAGCAGAAGATATAATAATAATAATAATAAATTTTTGCAAAACACGTTTAATAAATAATAATATATATATTTTATTTAACCGCCGTTAATTGAGAGAGAGAGAGAGAGACAGCGAGAAAGAGAGAGAGAGAGACAGAGAGACAGCGAGAAAGAGAGAGAAAGACCTTAGAATGATTTTAAAAAAACTCGGATAAAAATAGCAAGAAAAATTCCGAAGGATTTATTTCAAATTTAAAAATTGGCGGGAAAATAAAATTCGAAAAAAAAACCCTTTTAAAACCATAGAGTAAATAAATAAAATAACTTGGATAAAAATAGCGGAAGAAAAAAAAATTCCGAAGGATTTATTTGAAATTTAAAAATTGGCGGGAAAAAAACCTTTTAAAACCATAGAGTAAATAAATAAAATAACTCGGATAAAAATAGCGGAAGAAAAAAAAATTCCGAAGGATTTATTTGAAATTTAAAAATTGGCGGGAAAATAAAATTCGAAAAAACCCTTTTAAAACCATAGAGTAAATAAATTTTTTCCTGAAACAATCGTAAAGTAAACAATGAAAACAAAGTTAAATCAATTTTTTTTTTCTTCTACTTTTTTTTTACTCTAGATTA
>NW_002987835.1:87219-146508 GCF_000006295.1 Pediculus humanus corporis | reverse complement strand
AAATTTTGTTTGAATTTCTTTTGTGAATTAAAATGACGTCCGCCATTTTTTTTTAAACAATGTTTTTTCTGTTGACATTAATTGTTTTTTTCTCTATTAATTAATAAATAAAAATGTAATTAACGGATGATTTAATAAAATTATTAACTGGAAATTGATTAAAGAAATTGTCGTGTCACCAGAAACGAAATGAAATTAAAAAAATTTGTTTTGTTTGTTTTTGTATTTATTTCATCAAATATTAAATCGTTATTATTATCATCATTAATGAAATTAAATTGTTTGGCCCGGTTTAAAACAAGACCTTAAAAACCTTAACCTCGGGGCGGTCCGTACCTGAATTTCGTAAGATTTTTTTTTTTTTTTTTTTGATAAATAAAATGAAATTATTACCGGTTTTTGTGACTACCGAAAAACAAAATAATAATAATAAATTTGGTTCATTTTTTTTTTTTTTTTGAAAATCAGGTTGTAGAAAGGAGGAAAACTTTTTTTTTTTTTTTTCGTACCTGAAATTAAATTTTTTATATTTAAAAAAAAAAAAATAACAAATTCCGATTATTATTATTATTAACATTTATATTTAAAAAAAAAAAAATTATTAACAATACACTTAAATTTTTAACTTAATAATTACCGTAATTTTTTTTTTTTTTTTACTTAAACGAGTAAAATAAAAATAAAAAAAATTTATAAAACTGGAAAAAAATGATCATCATCATCATCCGTTATTTTTCCGATAATTTAAATTTAATAATTAACTGGAAATTTTTGTTTTTTTACAAAACCTCTCCGTTATATAGGATCTATAAAAGAATTTTTAGCAGAAGATATAATAATAATAATAATAAATTTTTGCAAAACACGTTTAATAAATAATAATATATATATTTTATTTAACCGCCGTTAATTGAGAGAGAGAGAGAGAGAGAGAGAGACAGCGAGAAAGAGAGAGAAAGACCTTAAAATGATTAAAAAAAAAACACGGATAAAAATAGCGGAAGAAAAAAAAATTCCGAAGGATTTAATTGAAATTTAAAAATTGGCGGGAAAATAAAATTCGACAAAAAACCCTTTTAAAACCATAGAGTAAATAAATAAAATAACTCGGATAAAAATAGCGGAAGAAAAAAAAATTCCGAAGGATTTATTTCAAATTTAAAAATTGGCGGGAAAATAAAATTCGAAAAAACCCTTTTAAAACCATAGAGTAAATAAATAAAATAACTCGGATAAAAATAGCGGAAGAAAAAAAAATTCCGAAGGATTTATTTGAAATTTAAAAATTGGCGGGAAAATAAAATTCGAAAAAAAACCTTTTAAAACCATAGAGTAAATAAATAAAATAACTCGGATAAAAATAGCGGAAGAAAAAAAAATTCCGAAGGATTTATTTGAAATTTAAAAATTGGCGGGAAAATAAAATTCGAAAAAAAAACCCTTTTAAAACCATAGAGTAAATAAATTTTTTCCTGAAACAATCGTAAAGTAAACAATGAAAACAAAGTTAAAATCAATTTTTTTTTTCTTCTACTTTTTACTCTAGATTAATAAGGTCCCCCTTTTCCTGTTACCCTTCTACTTCCTCTTCTACCTCCCCTTCTGCCCCCCTCATTATAAAATTACGTTCATATTTATCTAATGAATCATTTCTAATGTCTAATTAAGAAAAAATTTCTAAACTTTAACCTTAAGTTTTTTTTTTAACGCCATTTTAAAAAAAATACAATTTTTTTAAAGAGAGAGAGAGGGGGGGAGGAAGGGGGGAAGGGAAGGGAGAAGACAAAATGACGCATTCATCTATTTCTCTTAGAGTAAAAAAAAAAAAAAATTATTTTAGTAATTAATCATGATCAATTAAAAGAAAAGCAGCAAGAACGATCGATTAATTATATAAATAACCGACGACTAAATCATTATATTTTCGGTAATTAGCGAATTTACAAATTCGTACCTGATTTTTTTAAGGTTTTAGCATTCTGCTACCACTAGTAATTGTCATTTCCAAATATGGTTAAAATTTATTTTGATACATTCGAACTAGATAATGATAATTAAAAAAAAAAAAAAATTTATAATAAGAATTTTCGAAAGTATATCTTTTAACGTGACGTCACATTAATTTAACATAACCGGTATATTTGGCGCCTTAATTCAAGTTCAAAAACGGTCATTACCGGAAGTTTTAGTTTTTTGTGAACGTGTTGCAATTTCAGCAACTGACGAAATTCCCGGAGAGAAAAAAAAACGTTGATTTAGACCATAAATTAAAAAACTTTGCCGGAAGTGATGGTGTATTCTTGTGATCCAACTACTCGGAGGTTAGGGGATGTTTTAAGCGCGGGGGGTTCTGGAATTGGCGTTCACTAGGGGTAAACCTTCAAGTTAAATGCTTTGGGGAAGGGCGAGGCAGCCAGGTTGAGTTCGAAAAGGGGAAAAATCGGTCCAAAAGTTACCGAGTTGAGAGTCGTGAGTTCAATTTCAGCTCGTCCAAACAAGGACAGATCTGTACCTGCGGAAGGGGTTAGTGACCTAGCACCCTTTCGAGGCATTGAGAATGCGTCGACGGGGTGAACTGGATGTTTCATCCAAAATAGGGTAAATGCAGAGCTGCGACGTGAAAGGAGGGCAGATGAACGATCAAACAAAATTCGTGACTTCGGCCATCTCTCTCTCTCTCTCTCTCTCTCTCTCGGAAACTCGCAGACTCTACGAAAGAGGCGTGAACGATGGTGGCAGCTCAAGATCGCCTTTCAAGAGCACGATGGAGAAAGGTTCCAGACGAACTCGAAAAGCGGTCGTTACAGTTCCAAAGTATTCCAGGACAGGTATTGAGTCTCTTGCTCGTTTTCGTCGGGAAAAAATTCTACCCCCCCTTCAGTATGAGTGCACCCCCATCTTGATCAACGTTGAAGAATAGTTACGTCCTTCCCGAAAGATTAAAGTGGTATCTCGGGACTGTCATCAAGGTTCCCAGAATCTTCCTCGGATAGAGCGGAAGTTCTACCATTGCGAGTATGAATCTGACGGTTCTGGCTCTGCAGGGTGTTGTAGGAGTGTTCCGAAACGTATGTTGTACTCCCGCGAGCGCTCTTCCTTCCGGGAAAGAGCACATAGTTCGGTAGTCGCTTCTGCTCAGTCCCACACCCCCTCTGCCACCGGTCGGGGAGTTTAGTGCAAAATGCATTTAAAACCGCCTTTTAATTAAAAAAAAAAAATTAATAATTTTTCCCATAATATAATTAATAATGATAATGATAACAAAAATTTTACTGTTGTCCGCCGACCATTTCACATTTAATTAAATATAATTGATTTACTTCTGAAAATTCCCACAATTTTACTTCTATTTACGACCGCCTCTCTCCCCCCCCCCCCATAATATGCTAAACGTTCTTTTTTTTTCCACGATGTTCTGCACGATGATGAGTATGGAAAATTACAAAAAAAAAAAATATAATTTGTATGTTTAAACATTTTTTTCCTTTAACCTTTGCGAAGCTGTGATTGAATTGACCCTAAACGTACTGGAAATCATTCATTAAAAAAAAAAAAAATTTTCCATGCTCCATAATTTTTTTTTAGTCTGTACCTGACCCGGCATAAAGAAACGTTTTGTGGGATGAATAATAAAATAGAAAAAACAGGCGTGGAAGAAGAACCTTAAGAGGATAGAGACACTATTATGGAAGAGATAACTGATAATAAGGCGTAGTATAGACTCTATGAAAAAAAAAAAAAAATGTCTAACGCATGGTATATGTCCCCGATATTTGTGCTCATTCCCCGCCGCCATCACCACCGCCGCCTCGGAATCACCTGCCCACAACCGTCACTATGAAAATACCCTCTAACTCACCTTAAAGATTAACCAAAGCCATTTCTTTCTTAACGAAAATCAACATTTTTTTTCCTTCTTTCATTTCAACTTAATAAAGTAATAAATAAATAAATAAACCGTTAAATTTTTTTTTTTTTTCGTTTGCCGATTTCAAATAATCGTTCGAATCGTTCGAAAATTCAAAAATTCGAACGTCGAATGAATTCAAAAAAAAAAACATGGGAAAAATATAAAAAGATATGTGTAACTCGTGTTTAACTTTCGACACGAGAGATCATTTTATAATCAAAAAAAACTCAACTCGTCGGTTGACGAATGAAGGCTCACCTTTAAATCGGGTTTGAAAAAAAACGTTTTTGGAACTCTCAACGTGTTAGAGAGACGGTTAAAGAAGTGAAGTCGTGGGTATTAGTTATCACTTGAGTGAGTGCCGTGATAATGTTACCATCATTTTACCGGTCGTTCGGATACGAATTTAAATAAAACTCGCTAAGTGAATTTACGGAATTATATTTTATTTAAATAAATAAATAAGTATAAATATTTAAATAATTAATATTAATAAATAGGTACCATCTTTTTATTTAATAATTTTTTTCAATCCGTTCGTTAAACGGATTACTTATTACTTGATGATTTAATAATTTTTTTTTTTTTTTTTTTTTTAAATGGTGATGGTAATGAGGATTTTTAATAAATGGTGTTATTATAATAAAAATTATTTATTTGTTTCAGAACAAACACCAAATGAACTAATCGAAATGAATTTAATAAAATGTCGGCCATTTTTAAAAAGAACGTCGTCGTCGTCGTCGTCGATAACGATCGCCGTTTTTTTCATGCTTTTTTTCATCGTTAACGTGATAAAATCACAGGAAAATGTCGTCGACGATGACATCGATGACGACGATTTCGACGAGGAATTATATTCCGTCATATATTCGGTAAGAGACGATGATGGATCTCTATGGTCGAATTCTCGTAAAATTCGATCTATCGATATTAATCGATATTCTACGAGTTCGAATACGACGAGTAATAATTACACGTTAACGGACAATTCCCTGTGGAACGATTTGTGGTTCGAATGTAAGAAAAAACCGTCGTTCACGTGCGTTCGAACGGGTGTTTTTAAATATTTGGACAAAAGTTTAGATAATTCTAAAGATTTAAGGCTCACGGATTCATTGTTTTTCCGCGGTAATAAAAATAAATATAACGGTTTTTGTGAGAACACGGAAGAGGAAATGGAAAAGTGTTTGAAATACAACGAAGAAAAATTAAAAATCACAAAAGTCGCGGATAGTGAAAACAACAACGACAACAATGACGTCAAATTAAACGATACCATTGACGTAATAACCGGCAACGGTAAGAAAATCAATTATTATTATTATTATTATTTGTTTTTCCAGCCCCATTTCATCCTATAGCATCCATCATTATTATTATTATCATCACGACAACCGGATATTCACACCATTCGCAAAAAAAAATATCGAAAATTTAGAAATTTTTTTCTTTTTTTCACGCGTCGAATCATTTTACGGCGGTCTTATTATTATTATTATTATTAAATGATAATAATAATAATAATTTCAAGTGTGTATCCGTGTCGATAATTTCGAATCATTCATTCATTCATTCATTTAATAATTCGCAGAATGATTTTTTATTTTTTTTTTTTTCTAGTAAAAAATAAATAAATGCTTTAGTGTGTGAGTGCGTAAAAGGTCAACGACCATCGTTTCGTTTTCGTTCGAAAAAAATTATCATTATCATTATTATTATTAGTAGTTGTAACAGTAGTAGTACTTAAGAAAAAAATGTTTAAAATAGGAAATGTTTGTAGGGGCGCACCTTAATATACGCCATATTGCGATTGCCATCGTTTGTTATTTTTTTTTTCTTTTTTTCCCTTCGTAATCTTGAAAAAATGCGTCAATCTCGATGACATGTAACCTCCATTCCAAGATAAAGTTTACAACAAAGTTTCACTCAATTCAAACAAACGAACAAACAAACAAACAAACGTAGTCTCAGTCGTGAAAAAAAAAAATAAAAAAAGAAAACGTTGGCAATAGTTATAATAATAATGATAATGATAAAGTGAAAATTTTCGCGGTTTGATTTTAGTTTAAAAAAAAAGAGACTAGAAAACTACCGCAAAACGTTTTACATAAGTTTTAAACGATATCATCATCATCATCATCATTATTATTATCATTAATGAATTTCGCATATGTTTCTTCATCTCACCCACGCACGCCTCCTCCCCGTAGAAAAAAAAAACGAAACAAAAATTCGATCCGTTTCGAAATGGGAATGGGACTCCCGTTCCGTTTTCATTCTCTATGATGTTCTCTCTTTCTCTCTCTCACACACACACACACACACACACACTCTCTCTCTCTCTCTCTCTCTCTCTCTCTTTTAAACGGTCGTTAGCGATTTTAATTATATGGGTTAACATTCGTTATTATTATCAATAAGAAAAATTAATATATATACCATACTTAAAACGAGATTTTTTTTTTTTTTGGGTTCGAATTTTGCCTTAATTACCAACCATCTCGATATTAGTTTTTTACTAATTTCTTTTTAGTTATCATCATCATCATCATCTTCATCATCATCATCATCATTATTATTATTATCAATATTTACATTTCAAACTAATTAACAATCACGTGTAAGTAATTAATCGCGTGTGATAAAAAAATACGTTCGCCATTTTTTTTATTTCACCATTTATTTTATTTTTTTTGTTGATTGCAAAAGACAGAACAAGAGAAAGATTAAAAATGTTGTAGTACCGGAAATAGAAAAAGAGAGAACGAGTAAAAAAAAAAAGGCGGGAAAAGATTTTGAATTCTTTCTTGATTGTTTTGTCGTTTCTTCGGTCACGGTTAAAAATAAATAAACAAACGGTTTTATTTATTTATTTATTTTATTTCGTCGTGTTACTTTTTTTTTTTTTTTTATAAATAAAATATTATCTACTTTTAAAAAGTCAACAAACAACAACAACAACATTTTATTTAATTATCTATTTGTTGTTTGTTGTTGTTTTATTACTGCGTTAACCTAAAAAAAAAAAAAAATAATAAAAAGGTAAAAAGTTAAATAGATAATTCGAATATTAATATTAATAATAATAATAAAAAATTGGAAAATTTTTTTTCAGTTATTTTTTTAACTGGAAAAATTTTTTTAAATAAAAACGAGTTTTGACTTATAATCCGGTAACTACCTTTCTTCTTCTTCTTCTTCTTCTTCTTCTTCTTCTTATTATTATTATTATTATTATTATTATTATTATTATTATTATTATTATTATTAAATTTCTGGAACGTTCTTGAAAAAAACGGTTAATTAAATATCTTAGTAGTAGGTGATGATAAAAATTTTTTTTTTGCTTAAACGATGACTCTAATCAATTTCGTACGATATATAATTATAAAGTTTTTTATGTTGTTGTAGTGGTTGTAGTAGTAGTAGTAGTGGCAGTAGTAGTTGTAGTGGCAGTAGCCTCGAGGAGTCTTTTAAACATGCTTAATCTAGTTTACTAGACCGCAAATTAGGGCCTTTTTTTATAAAAAAAAAGAAGAAAACTTTCAAGTAAACGTTTAAACCAAATCAAAATCCGGTTTTCCTCCTCCCCATCCCCTCCCACCTCCCCCCGATTTAAATTCCGTCTTTTTTATTATTTAATTTCTAATGACACGAAAGTAAATTATTAAAGAAGGCGCACGTTCGCGTGTTTCATTTTAATCTTATTCGTTTTTAATTATTTTTCAGGTAGCGATTATAACAATAATAATAATAATAATAATACAATAACGGATACGGATAATAAAAATTCAACTGGAGAATTTATAAAAAAAGAAAATGATGATGATGATGATGATAAGACGACGGGAGAAGTAGGAGGAGGAGGGTCGTTAAGCGATCTCAGCGATATATTATACGATAAGGGTACCCATTTTTTAATGACGCACGATATGGAAGTTCAACTTCCGGAAATGTTTTTCGGCGGTGGATCAATCAAATTAGAACCTAAATCATACGTCGAAGGAAACGACACGGAAGAAGAAGGTGCTTTGGTTAAAATCGTTTTTAAACCTCCGTCACCGCCTTCTCAGGTTGTCAAAGGAAGAGTCTTACATCAATTGAGTAAGTGTAAAAAAAAAATTTTATTCTCACCCCTCACCTCTCCGGGACCGCGCGACGAATTTAAAAAATAATAATGATGATAAAACAAATTATGCGAACACGTACGTCAGTGCCCCCCGCGCCCCCCACTCTCCCTCCATTTCTTTTTTAAAAGGGATTTTGAGTTTTTACGTATAACGAACCGATGATGACACGTGACAAATATTTAAATTTATCAAACGAAAGTTTTTTTTTAGGCAACAAGACGAATTCCCGCCAAAAAAAAATTTAAAATTTATGGCTCGATTTTGTTTTGTTTTCGATGCCAATTATTCTTTCTCTCTCTCTCTTTCTCATTTATTAAACGAAAGTGAAAAAAATTTCACATATCTGTTACTAATAAAAAAAAAAAAAAAAAAACGATCATAAATATTTCGAAAGTTAATTTGATGGGATCCGTTTTATGAAAATGCGAACATAAACAAAAACATAAACAAAAACAAAAACAAAATTGATTCACTTTTTTTTTTTTTTATCGTCTGCTCCTTTTACTCGAGTAAAAGTCGTTCAGTCATTTTTTTTTTTGAACCCGAAGGCAAATTAAAATGAGTTTAACGGCTATGTAAAAAATTTAATAAAAATAAACCGGACGAAAAATTCAATAATAATAATTAATTATTGTCGAAAGTTGGCGACACTGATCGAATATCTCATACGTCATTAAATGTTAAATTTTTTTTTTTTTTTTCGAACGAGTTTTGTAGGCATTTTTTTTTTTTAAGAAGTAAGAAAGATAGAAAAAAACGAGAAAAATCAGTTACCAACATAATCATCATAAGTTATCAGTGTTACCAACATAATTAAATTAAAAATTAATAAATAAAAAAGTTAATTAATTCAATAATAATAATAATAATGAAATTTAGGTCGGTTCATTATCGATATCGTAACATTCTTGTATAATTTTTAATTTTTTTTCCATCTTCTTTACAAAAACTTCCCACGTATCTTCTTCTTCTTCTTATTTACCGGTTAGTTCGGTTGGTTTCCGCATTCTACTGCCACGTAAATTTATTTATTTATTTTAATAATGACGTCAATATCAATATGATGAATATTATTTATCGCTCGTATTAACCTTAATTATTTTTAAAGATTTAATCGTTGTTGGAAACGGGGAGGGTGGTGGTGGTGGGGGGAAACGATTTTCCAATCGGTGAATGACTAAATCAATCAATCAAATATATTTTAATAAGATAAATAAATAAACGAGAATAAAACGTTGGTGTAAAAAAAAAAAAAAAAAAAAATTGGACGATTATCAGGTCGCGTTTATTCACTTGCTACCACTCTCTCTCTCTCTCTCTCTCTCTCTCTCTCTCTCTCTCTTCTCCCTACCCCCCTCTCTCTCTTTTATAAGGTGAGAGAGTAGAACACGACGTCACATTTACGAAAAAAATAGAAAAGAAATCATTTTCGATTATTTTCACGTAACCAAGTAAGTCGTCGACCCGAGGACAAAACTAATAAAAAGCTTTACAACCGTTTCAATGTCAAGGTCACGTTTAAAAAGAGGTCAACGCGTAACCCGATAAGACGATAACAAACAAACAACAAACAAACAAACGAAAACAAAAACAAACCGATAATTTATTTATGGCGATCCGGATTTTCTTTCCTTTCCTAATTTTTTTCTTTTTTGTTTGTTTGTTGACAAAAGGAAAAATATACAAATGAAGGTGTTTTATTATCATTATTATTCGACAAACGTTTGTACGATATACCTTGTATGACGACGACGACGACGACGACTTTTGCATTCCAGGTATATACAACTGGACTGAATTTTTAACATGGAATCCTTTCCTTTCACGTCTTCTTTTTCTTTCATTTCCAGATGGTCGTTGTCACGAATGTGTGAGTGTGTGCGCGGGCGAGTTTAAAAAAAAGTATTATTATTATTATTATTAAAATGTTTTTCTCCGTGTTAGGTTTCTTTCACTTTTCATTCTTTTCCTTTATATTCATTCTTCTGTTTGTTTCGATTGAACGCCTCATCGAATTTACTATTAAGTAGAGTAGATTAAGAAGAAAAAGAAAAAAAAATTTAAACGTTTCACGGTTTTAAACGAATTTTTTTTTTTTTTTTTTAAACGTAAAACCAGACATATTATTATTATTATTATTATCATCATTAACTGACGCGTAATAAATTTTTCAATGTTAATAATAATAATCGTTGTAATTATTTTTAAACTCGCGAAAGTCATCATCATTGTCGTTGTTAATGTTTCATTAAAACGCGCCTGGAAATATACTTTCCCCATTTTTTTTTTTTTCTTTTTTTTATGCGTGTACGTATTTTCTTTCTTTCGATATATCGATGTATCGTTCGAGTGTAAAACGAAAAAAAAAAAAAAAATCAATGGAAATTTTTTTAAATTTTATTAATCGTAGCGGTAGATTTTCAAGGTTCGAAAAAAAAAAAAGAATGAAAGGTAAAACAACAACCTGTTCTTAAAGTAGATCAACGACCGAATGCTATTACGTTTCTACTACCACCACCACCACCACCTCTACTACTACTCGTATCGAAACGAGTTTTGTTTTTCCTTAATGACAGACGACCTACATTGATACCGGACGTTGTCCGGTTGGTTGCAATAAAAGGTACACACACACGACAAACAAAACATTCCTGACTGGAATATGTGTGTGCGTGTGGATATGCGACTAGCATATCAATTCATTTTCAAATGTCCTTATGAAAGTTAAGGTTAAGGTCTCCTCCATATCCCCTCCCCTCCCCTCTCGACGACGACGACGACCTTCGTACGTATCATTTTATTATTGACCTACCTACCTACCTACCTATCTATACCTACGTGTAATCGTTTTTTCCACCTTTCTTACTTTCATTCATTTATCATCACTTTTATTTCCTTTCTCCTTTTTTCGTTCTCATTATAACTTATTTTTTCTAACGTTTTAAACCAAACAAATAATAATAATAACAATAATGATAATGATGATTTTGTTTTTTTTTCTTTTTTGCAGAGAAATTATTTAAAAAAAAATTAATGCATAGTTTTATGGCTTTAATGCTCGTTATTAAAATGATTAAAGTCAAACTCATGTTTCTCCTACCCCTCATTATCGGAAAAGCAACGGCTAAAAAACTTTTACTTAAAGTTTTACTATTTTTAATACCTGGATTAGCTCATCTATTTAAATTGTGTCATTATTATCATGCCGAACATGCCAAATATCATCATCATCATCATAAGGTATTTTGAACGAGTTTAAATATGGAAAAAATTGATTTTATGTGTTTTCAATAAAAAAATATGTATTTTCAGATTAAACATCATCATCATCATATAAAAATACCCGTACCGGTACCTGTACCGATTCACGTCGATCATCACAATCATCTTGATGGAGGTTTACCTTATGGTCCTCCATCAGGCGGAGGTTATGATTATCCTCCTTATCCGCCACATTCACCACATCACACGTCTGGTAGGTATCACCTTCCCACTCACTCACGCACTCACGTGGCATTCGCCTTTTTTTAAAGTTTCTTCTTTTTTTTTTTTATAAAGCTTCAGGATCTGATTATAAGGATTACGATTCGACGGGAGGTGGAGGAGGTGGATCGGGTTACGGTAACGATTATGGTAGCGTAACTCATTTCGGTGACAACGAAGCTCATTTATCAAGTTGGGGCCTGGGTTCGAACATACACGAAGCCGGAGTTTTAGATGCTAAAAATCAACCGATTTACGTTAGTTTTATTCTGTCTCTCTCTCTCTCTCTCATTTTGTAAAGCAGAAGACAAAAAAATTTTAATTTGTTTACAGTATAAAAATCATCCATACGCCGGTGGATACTATCCCCACGATGCTGCAGGATCACACAGTCAAAGATATACTACTAAATTACAATTGTTAACACCGAGACCACCGGATGGTGAGTGCGAAAATTTTCTTTCTCTCTCTCTCTCTCTCTCTCTCAATATTAAACCAAAATTTTTTCTCTGTCGTTTTAGGTTCCACTGTGTCCGTTGCGTCGTCACCTCCCGTACTACCAACCTACGATCCATTTTACAGTCCGATATTGCAAAAAATAGATAAAATATTCAATCGTTTGGGTTTCAACGACGAACCGTGTAGGGAAAGGTTAATTTGTAGCATGTATAAGACGCCTCATCGTTTTAGCCCTCACAGTAATTTACTTTCACACGAATTAAGTCGGTAAGAAAATTAAAAAAAGGTCGCTATTATCATGATGATGATAATAGCGCACACACATAAATCATTTTGCGTGGGAAAAAAAAAAGTTTATTGTGCGTGAGTGAGCGCGTGAGTGCGTGCGTGCGTGACACCAATTTTTAATTTTTCATTCATTCATTCATTCATCTTTTTGTTTCAGGGATGCAAAAGATTTACAAAAACCCGTTGCGAGCAATCACGCCGTTCTTCGCTTTTACAAATACGTACAAGCAGCAAGAGATGGACAAGATAAAAAAGATTGTCTTCGTTTGTATTCAAGATGTCCGATAAATACGGAATGATAGTTAATGTAATAAATTTTTAGTTTTTTGTAAATAGTACAACTGGGTAGTAGCAGAAGAAATTAGATGAACGACGGTCGCGACTTTAGACGTTAATTAATTAAAAACCCGGACGCGCGGTCTCGACGGTTATTTATTTATTAAATTATTTATTTATTTATTTATTTAATTTATTGTAAAATAAAAAAAGAAAAAATTAATAGAGATCGATAAAAGGAAAGAAAAAAGTAATTGAATAAAAAAAAACGTTGTTTTGTTGCGAATTAAATGTCGTCGTGATTTTTTAAAAAGTTTTGTTAAACATTTGACTGTGACAACAACAACTACAATTACAACAACAACGACAAACACGACGACTTCAACGGCGACAACGTGTAATCATCAAATTATTATTATTATACTTGAAATTTTTCTTTCGCGCCAAAATTTAAAAATAATTGTTAATTACATACATTATATACTATATTCGTATTATCGATCGATCGATCGATTATCAATTTATTTATCGATTCATTGATTTTTTTTTTCTCTCTCTCATAAATTTCCGTTTTAACGGTTACGATTTGCTCAAAAAAATGTTTTTTAAGAGTAAAAAAAATTTAAAAAAAAATATGACTGATTAAGAATTTATTATTATCATTATTATTATTATTATTTATAATTTATTGATTGTAAAATGAAAAATTATTTAATTTATTATTATTATTAATAAATAATGAAAAGGAAAAAAATTTATAGTCATTCATACGTGATAATAATTTTTTTATTATTATTAGGTTATCAATCACTATTATTATTATTATTATTTTCACTCATAATCATGACGATTCGTCTTGGTGTTTGGGTCGGAGGTTTTTCAACATTTATATTTCAGGTTTCTACCAGCTGATCTTTAAGGATAAATGCCTGAATATCAGTGGTGCTGCTGCATGCCTGATGAGTAAGTTTCCTCTTGTTATAACCTATGACATCACCATAAGACCATCTTATTCGATGGAAACATGTTAATTCCTGTACTGAACTCCAGTCAGTGACTGACATCTGTGGAGTGGAGCCAGGAACAGGGAAAGTGAGATTCACATTCTTTTTTTTTTTTTTTTTTTTTTTGTTAACCCAGGAGAAATGCAGATTACGCACTAACCCCTCCGAAGAGGGAGAGTGGGGCTCGGCATGGATCGAAAAGAAAGCCTAAACGGGGACCCATACCCACTAAAACTCCTGGGCATGTCGCTATAGCGTGACCTGTATAGAAAGGGGGGGAGACGCTCGTGGGAGTATAACCTACATTTCAGTCTCCCCTCTCCGGTAGGTCAGAACATTAGCCGTTCCACATGACCGCTTTTGGGGAGGTCCGAGAAATTTTAAAAGAAGACTCACCGACGACAAAGCTAATCGAAGACGCCGTCATTCTCTTCTTCTTCGTTCTCCTCCTCCTTCTCGTTCCGACGACGACGTTTCTTCTCCCTCGGCCGATGACGAAGGTCCGGAACCGCTTCTTCCGCCGCCTCTTCCTCTTCATCCTCTTCGCCTTCCTCATCAGCGGGATTTATCGTCCTTTTAGACCCTAACCTAACCTTAGACGTATCCTTAAACATATCCTTAGAACTAACCTTAATCCTATCCTTAGGCCTAACCTTAATTCTACCTGTCCGGACTCCGGACTTTTCGCGCTCGCGTTCGCGGTCCTCTTTCGTCAGAAAGACCGCTTCCGAAAATCGCGAAACGGCGGACCATTCCCGGGGTCCGCGAAGCAACGTGCTCACGAGGCCGCGGATCGACAAGTCGGGTCCGATGACTATGACCAGCCGCTGCCTCTGTTCGTCCCACGTGGGACATATTGCGACCCAGTGCTCGATGTCGTCCTCGGGCGCACCGCAAAACCAACACTCCGTCGTCGCCTCTCTGCCGATGCGCGCCAAGTACGAGCCGAACACTCCGTGGCCCGTGAGGACCTGAGCGAGACGGTAAGTCAAGTTTCCGTGACCCCGTCCCACCCACTCCCCCACTCGGGGACCAAGAACGTTAATTATTTCCACCCCGTATCTTTTTCGATTATCGACGAAACGCGCCTGCCACGATCGGACCGTGCGAACGCGGAGTTCCCTGCCGAATCGGGCTCCCCTCGGCCCGCCGCGACCCCGCTCGTGGTAGAGGACGAGTCTCTCCCCCGCGAGGAGATCGAGCGGGGGAGTTCCCGACAGAAGGGAAGCCACCTACGCCGCGACGTCCCTGTACGCCATCGACACCTTGTTCAGAGACGCCCTTTGGAGTTGGATAGCCCTCTCGCGAAGCGGCCGCGACACCGCCACCAATTCGGCTCACACCGGTGCTTCGTACAGGACCTGCCCGAATCACCTGACCCTCGCCCGCGGACCCCGCAGATTCGGCATCAGGCGCCCCAACGATGCGTTCGCGGCTCGAATCTTCGGTCCGAGGAGCGCGATGTGTTGCCCGAAGGTGAGACCCGAGTCGAAGGTGACAGACGACAGTGCCAGGCCGTTGGGAAGCCGATTCCTTGGACGGTGGAATCTGCAGCCTTCCGTTTTCAGCAGAGACACCCGGAGTCCAATGCCCGGGATGACCTCCACCGTCGCGCAAAGCCCCGTCTCCGCACGATCCCGGACCTTTGCCCACCCGCGACCGGTCGCGAGGAGCAGGGTGTCGTACGCGTAGCATATCAGAAAGCAACCTTCGGGAAGGACGGTCCGGGTGAGGACGCAGTCGTAGGCGATATTCCAGAGGAGCGGTCCTAGAACCGACCCCTGGGGCACGCCGCAGAAAACGTCCGCCGTTTCCGTCGTTCCGTCCGGCTTCTCGTACGAAATCTTCCTCTCCGAGGGGAAGGACCCTATCACCGACACGAGATAATCGGGCACGGACTTCGAAACCAGACCGTCCCGTATCGTGAACCACGGAACGGAATTGAACGCGTTTTTAACGTCTATCGAAACCGCGATCGCGACTCCGCTCCGGCGCAGTGTTTCCTTGATGACGTCACGAATTCGAGCGAGCGCGTCGATAATTGTACGGAAGCCGTATTGATTCGGAGAAAGATCGTTCCTTCCTCCGTCCGCCCCCATGTGACCCATTATCCGCGACGCCACGACGCGCCCGAACAACTTACCCTCCGCGTCGAGAAGGCAAATCGGCCGATAAGCGCCGGGCGCCGACGGGTCCCTACCCGGTTTTTCAAGCAGCACGAGGTTCGCTAACTTCCACTGCTTCGGAAACGACGCCCCCGAACACATCACCTCGACAGATTTGCCGAGGAATCGATCGGGCCCAGAGCCGAGCGCTTCTTGGAGGCCGCGTCGAGGAGGATGCGAACCTTCCCCTCGGTAACTCGGTCGCGTTCGCGGTCGAAGGCGAAGTCCGCCGGAGGAAACGCGTAGGGCGCGACGCGCGGGAAGAGCTCCGCGATGACTTCGGCGAGAAACTCCCGTCAAGCCGGCCGTCAACGGCTCCCGACGAACTCCTCAGCTTCTTCGTCACGATATGGAACGGAAAACCCCACGGATCCGAGTCGACCTCGCTCAGGAGCTCCTTCCAACTCTCCTCCTTCGAACTCCATATCGCTCGGGGAACGCAAACCCGCGAAGCCCGCCACTCCGCTTTAAGCCCCAGCAAAGTCGAATCAGTCACGATTTGTTCGTAATCTCCTCCGCGGCGGAGGAGTTCGCGTTTTTGTTTCCCGAACCGACGACGGGCGAGACAGGACTCTTTCCACAGCTCTCTTATCTTGTCCGTCCACCAGTATTTCGGCCACTTGCGCTCGTTCGATCGCGAACCGACCCTCCGCATGCATAAGTTTGATATTCGATGCAAATCGCCCCGGATCGCCCGCGCCAACTCGTTGGCGTCGTTATTACCCGAAAAATTGGCCCTTCGCCACGACTCCACGGCGAGACATTGGACGAGCCACTCTTCGTCCATCGACCTCAGGCTACACCGAGGACGCGAGGACCGCCGGACCGAGAGGCAGCCCCCCCCCCCGAACTCCGAGGAGCCCCGAACGAGAACGCCAGGTAGGGTGGTTGCTCAGAGAGTCGAAATCGGAAAAGACCTCCCAGCCGGAGACCCACGCCGCGGCCGCGACGGAAGAAACCGTGAGATCGATCGCGGATTCGCCGGTGGCCCGCACGCAAGTTTTAGTCTCTCTCTTGTTTCGCACGAAGAAATGACGCGAATCGAACAACCACTCCTTGAGGAGTCGGGCGCGCGCGTTGTTCGCGTATCCCGACCACGGAACGTGCTTCGCGTTGAAGTCGCCGCAGACGAGAGTAGGAAGGGATCCCTTCCCCCCAAACCGATCGATCTCCCTCGCGAGCGCGTGCAAGAAATTCTCGAACTGGCTGACGGGACGATTCGGCGACGCGTAAGCGGACACCAGAACCGCGTTCCCCCATCCGACCAGAACGAAACCCTCCCCCTATGACAGCTCTCGAGGCCTTGGCGCACGAGCCGAGTTCGAGAATAGTATCGCGGCCGCGCCATCCTCGGAACCGAACCAAGAACCGTCGCGGCTTTCCCCCCTTTTCGGAACGACGTAGGGTTCCGAAATCATGACGACGTCGACCCCCCGCGCGGCCACCCGATTGAGCAGGAGATCTTGCGCACTCCTGCAGTGATTCAAATTGACTTGGAGAAACTTTGGGCAGAGCCGTTCGTTCTCGGTTCGCACGAAGAAGCTCCCCGCGTCTCACCCCCCTGCACCCCAGTCGCACCCCAACGGATGGTTCTTCCCTTGACCGAAGGCGCTGAGCACGAAGGACCGCCCAACCGGTGATTAGCCGGACGGCCGGTCTCCGAGCAAGCTGCGCAACGAATGGAGTTCGCGCAATCGCGCGCCCGGTGCCCCGTCCCTCCGCACCTGAAGCAGCGTTCCTGCGCTCCCTCTACCCTACCCTCGAACTTGGGACACCGCGCGCCCAGATGCTCCGGGTTGAGACACCTGAAACACACGGCCTTTTGCTTCGGCGGGAGAACCACCCGCGCTCTGACCCAACCGACGGTCACCTTGCCCGTCTCGAGGAGGACGGACGCGGCGGCCGCGGGAACGGACGCGAATCCCAGTCGCGGTCGTGCGCCCCCTCCGACCGGAGGACGCACCAATACGTCGGAAATGGGACATCCGCCCGCCCTGGACAACGCGAGAGCGACGTCGTGCGACGTCGCGGACTCGCAGAGATCCTCGACGCGGAGGTCGGCCCTTCTCGCGGGGCACGTCGCCGTGACCCCTATCGGCCCCACGACCCTCGAAAGCTCCGCGGCCAGCTCCGCCGCCTTGGCCGCCCTGTTTTTCTCCTTGATTTCGAAAACCTTCCCCCCGTTCGCGGACGGACGGATCCTGAGGGAGTCGATTCCTAACTTGGCGAGATCCACGCGATCCCTCGCGGCGGCCAAGACCTCCGCGAAGGATTTGGTACCCCCGTTCCTGTTCAGCACAACCGCGGCCGTCCGCGGCGTTTTTATTTTTCGTGCTGAAGCGGCAGCCGGAGCCGATTTCGGCTTTTTCTCCTGGGACTTGGTGTGCTCCTGCACCTCTTTCCGGGAAGGAGCTGGAGCGGATTCATCGATTTGCTTCCTCTCGCCTGCAGCGACTCCTTTCGCACGCTTTCCTCCCTTTCGCGGCCGCACCGCGACGAAGCCGTGCCGCCGGCGCCGCTCGATGGCTTTCCCGTCGTCACCTTTGCCACCGACGCAAACGTCGGCATATACGACCTCTCGGGTCGCAGCGCCTTAGGCGAGGTGGCCGCGTCCCGGGACGCAGTCACCTCCCTCGCATTCTCGTTGGCTTCTGACACAGCCGTCTTTTGTACGTCCGCCCTTCCCCCCGTCCCTGAAGAGGCCCAGTTCTCCTCCTCCCGTCTTTCCCCTTTTTTCAACTTCGTGATCTGGCTACGATCCAGAGCGAGTTCCTTTTTCAGCGCCGCCACGCGGGCGCCGCCCTTGGAGTCCGCGACTCTCCCCGCGAGCTCCCGGACGGCCGCCATGACAAACGCCACCCCGTCCTTCATAATTTTGACATGACCACCCTTCAGGTTTGAAGACCCCCGAACAGCCGCGAGAACGCAGCGAGCCGCGTTCACCGTAGCATCAGTGATCTCGCCACCCTCCAGGCGAGCAAGACCTCCCTTCCTGATCACGGGAAGGCGGAGCACGGCCTCCTCCGCAGCAGCCTCCTTCTCCGCCCTTCCGCGCTCCTCCAGCCGCGGACGCCCCTTCGGTCTAGAGGATATGACAATACCCCCCAGATTCCTACTCAAACGCACAAGGGCCCTTCCCGGGCAACCCTTCTCGTCGACTACCATGTCGACCATCCGCCCTCCCCTGGACGGAACACTACTCGCGGTAGAACCCGTTCCCGAACCCGTTCTCAAGGTCTTAGTCCCTTCACCGGCCGACGCAGGCTTCGGCATGGTCTTCGTCATTGCAGTAGGGGGTAAAATGAGGCCTTCAGTCGAGGTGATGAGACCAAAAACACTCACGCACACACCCACCGACTACTGCAAAAACGCCTAAAAATTCCGATTAGGCAACCGGGGGTACACTGAAATATGTTGGTTATGCAATTAGCAATACACAAATTGCTAGTTATGCAACTTGCAACACTGAATCAAAATTTAAAAAAAGGCCAAATTTGGGCCAAAAATCGAAAAATGGAAGCGGCTGCTCGCGATAGAGGACCAGTCCCTTCATTGCGAGGAGATCGAGCACGGGAGTGCCCGACACAGGACAAGCCACCTCTGCCGCGACATCTCTGTACGCCGTCGCCACCTTGTTCAGAGACGCCCTTTGGAGTTGGATGGCCTTCTCGCGAAGAGGCGGAGCTGTCGAAACCGACTCGGCCCAGACCGGAGCTCCGTACAGGGCCACGGAGTGAACGACCGTCGCGTATAATCGTCTGACCCTGGCCTGCGGACCGCGCAGGTTCGGCATCATGCGTCCTAACGTCGCGCTGACGGCTCGGATCTTCGGTCCGAGGTCCGTTAGATGTTCGCCGAAGCAGAAACCGGAGTCGAGAACCGCAGAACACGTCCGCCCTTCCCGTCGTTTCGTCGTTCCCATCGGCCGACGGCGATCGTGACGCCGCCTCGGCGGAGAGTGTTCCGAATTCCGGCGCACACGCGGTCGAGTGCATCGGTCCGCCCGGAAGCCGTACTGATTCGGAGGGAGGAACGACCTCTCTACGTTGCGAAGGCAAATCGGTCGATACGCACTCGGCGTCGTCGGATCCCTACCCGGTTTGTCAAGTAGAACTAAGTTCACCTCTTTCCACGGAGTTGGAAATGTCGCCTCTCGGAAGCTCGCGGTGTATAGCGCCGAGAGACACGCACACAGCACTCCGGTGGACTCGCCGAGGATGCGGTAATGCACGCCGTTCGAACCCGGAGCCGAGCACCTCTTCGAAGCCACGTAAAGGAGGAGGCGAACCTCCCCCTCCGTAACCGCGGCGTCGCGAATTTCGTCGCGAGGAAAATCCGCCGGGGAAACGTGAACGGTTCGGTGCGAGGGAAGAGCTCTGCGATCTTTTCTGCGAGAAACTCTTCCGTCACGCCGGCCGTCAGCGGTCCCGACAAACCCCTCAGTTTGTTCGTCACGAGACGGGACGGGAGAACCCACGGGTCCGAATCCACTTCGCTCAGGAGTTCCTTCCAACACGCCTCCTTGGAACTCCATATCGCTCGTCGGACCCGAACCCGCGAAGCCCTCTACTCCGCCTTTAAACCCGCGAGTTCGTCGTCATTCACGATGTCCTCGTAGCGTCCTCCCCGTTTGATCAAATATCTTTTTCTGCCGACGAACCGGCGACGTGCGAGCCAGGACTCCTTCCATAACTCTCCCAACTCGTGCGTCCACCAGTACTTAGGCCGTTTTCGCGTCGTCGAGCGCGAGCCGATCCTCTTCATGTAGGAGTCCGAGATCCGTCGTAAGTCGTCCCAGACTTCCCGCGCCATGTCGTGCACGCCTCTTCTTTCGGCGCCTGGAGCAACTTTGTCTCTTCAGGCCTCCGCGGCGAGACACCCGGCGAGCCGTTTGTCGTCGAACGATCTCAGGCACCACCGGGGCGGGACTACGCGGGTCCCGTGAGATGAGGAGGCTGACCCCCCGAGCTCAGAGGAGCCCCGAACGAAAACGCCACGTAGGCGTGATCGCTCAGGGACTCGAAGTCGGACAGGACTTCCCAGCCGGAGACCTGCGCCGCCGCCGCACCGGATGAAACCGTGAGATCGATCGTGGACCCGCCGGTGGACCGCACGCACGTTTTAACACCTTTTGCGTTCCACACGATGAGATGGCGCTTGTCCAACCACTGTCTGAGCAATCGGCCGCGCGCGTTGGTCGTGCAAGGTCGCGCGTTGGTCGTGTTCACGGCGCGTGTTTCGCGTCGAAGTTCTCGGACATGAGAATCGGACGTGCGTTCCCGAACCTATCCAGCTCCCTCGCGATTGCCCGCAACAAATCTTCGAATGCTCGCAACGGACAATTTGGTGACGCGTAGACCGAAACCAGAACCGAGTTCCCCCAGCCTGCTATCACGAAGGCTTCCCCGCGGGACAATTTCCGAGGTCTCGGACCCGGCGCCGAGCTCGAGAAGAATATCGAGGTCGAATTCTAGGTCTTGGATACGAATTAAGTGCCGGCGCGACAATTCCCTCCCCCCGACGGAACGACGTGGGGCGCCGGGATCATCACGATCTCGATGCCCCACATCCCTATCAAGTTAAGCAAGAGGTCCTGAGTTAAATTAACTTGGAGAAACCTCCCCATGCTCACGAGGAACTACCGGCGGAGCCGTTCGTTCCCGGCTGACACGCGGAGGCTGCTCCCCTAACGTTTCCTTTCGTGTTCCTGGTTTCGGATCCCCGCTGAATGGGCGTACCCCTGACGGCGTACCCCTGAGCGATCTAACGCCGTTTCCCCTCTTTCTTTGATATTGGGACAAGGCGAGCCTATATGTCCCGGATGTAGGCACCTAACACAGATGAACCTGCGCTTCGGCAGCAGGACCACCTTCGCGCGCACTTACCCAACGACATCCGCATTTCAAAAACATCGAAAAATTTTGACCAAATGTATCAAAAAAACATAAGATCCAAGAAGGTATACATTGGATTCCCGCTTAAAATAAAATGTGTGCCAGGTAAAATAAAATGTATACAAGGCCGTCCTACTTAAAGTAAAACGTAAACAATGGCGTCCTTGTGGAAAAAAACATGACCATGAAAATTTTCACAAAATTGAAATGTAAAACTAATGGCCTTGGAATCAAGGTCGACCTACTTAGAATAAATCGTAAACATTGGTCAAGGTCATTTTTAACCAAAAACATCGAAAAATTTTCTCTGATGTATCCGTGAAACATAATATCCAAGGAGGTATAGAATAAAGTAAAAAGCAACATTGGATTCCCGCTTAGAAAAAAATTTAAACATTGAATTTCCGCTTTAAATCAGGTGTAATTTATTTATTATTATTACTATTATTTTTTTTACATAAATAAATAAATAAATAAATAAACGTTTTATGTATTAATTTTTATAAGCGTTATATGCTAAATCTTGGCCGTAGGATGATGACAATGATGATGATGATGAGGATCTTCCGTATCCGTGATGTTCGACGTATGGATGATGAGGTGGTGGATGATGTTCAACGACTTGAGGCGGCGAGTGATGAGTCGGATAATGATAAACTTCGTAATTGACGACTTTTGGTTTGGCAAATTTAAATATGACCATAGCAGCGGATAAAACAGCTGATAAAAGTCCGAGAGTCAAAGCTTTCCATGTTTTCATAGCAATCAATGCAATCGCAAGAGGTACAAATACGGAGGCTTTGACTTTTAAACCGAGTAAAAATGGTATTATAACTTTTTTCATTAAACCCCTTCCTGAAAAATTAAAAAAAAAAATTTTTAGTTATAACAACCACAACACAAGAACAAACAATATTAATTTACCTTCTTCTTTTTCCTCCAATGTTTTTTTAGTTTCGGATGAAAGAGGCACGATAATTTCTTTGGGTACGTTATTATCAAAAAAATATTTAGGTACAAATGGAAATATTTCTCCGGTAACAAGTTCTTTGGGTAATTTTATTTTCAATTCGTGATTGTTTAAATAATTATCGATTTTTTCAAACATCAATAATCTGAGTCTTTCCTTTTTCATCATGTCGTCGTTATCGTTGTCCTTTGATAAATCATAAGAAGATGAAAAAGGTTCCGATCCCTATGGAAAACAAACAAACGCGCGAGCACGCACGCAAGCAATCATGAGATACGAGACGTTCAAATTTCAAAACGGTTTAACCAAAAAAAAAAAAAACTTACCTCCTTTGACTCATATGAAAATTTACCGCCATTTTTTTCAATTGATAAGTTATCAGTCAATGGTATTCTATCGTTTTTAAGTGATTCCCTTAAAAATTTTAAAAATTTCGGTTTGACGCACGATAACGAACCGTATTGAACGCAAGATTCGAAAACGTTACCGACGACATCGACGGCTGTCGTCTCTTCCGCCTCCTGACACGTCACGATCGCGACATAAAAAAAACTTAATAAAATAATACGAAAATAATATTTCGTCGTCATTGTTTGTTCGTTTGTTTGTTTGGTTGTTTGTCCTCTTGTGTTCGAACAACGAACCGTCACGATCTAAAACCCGTCGATAAATTTACGATAAATTTATATTTGAATTTTTTTTTTTTTTTCAAAAGCGAGCGATACGTGTTTGTAATAACAATTTTTTTTAAATTCGTGCGAGACGACAAACGACAAACAAACAAACGAACAAACGAACGAACGAATGAAATAAAAAAATCCGACACGATTAAACCATATAAAGGTATCCCGATTTTTTTTTTTAAATGGAAAAAAAAAACGGATTAGAAAAAAAAGGAGGTGAAACGCTCGCGATTCGAATCCTGAAGGAGGGAGGGGGATGATGACGTAATACGACGGGGAAAATTTTTCCCTGTTCGAAAAGCTTTTTTTAAATTAATAAATTTTTGGTCATCGTACGTGGTAAAATTTTTATCAATGATATTTTTTTTCACGATTTTTCGAAAATTTCACGACGACGCGTTTTATTCCGACATTTTTTTTAAAGAAGGCGGTGGCAGAAACGGCAGAGGTGGCGGAAACGGCAGAGGTGGCGGTGGCGGTGGCAAATTTTTATTAATTAATTTTAAAAATGAAAATAAATTTTTTTTTGTCGGTTTCATTTTCAGACCTAGTTGGCACAAGTTTTTATTGTCCTCCTTCGTGTTTGTTCCCTTTTTTCTTTTTTTTTTTTTTAACGGGATTCGAATTCTTCTGCTTTTTTTTTGCGTAAAAATTTCAAAAATTTTTTCCCGCCAATTTTCATAAACAAATTCTTATCATCATTAATTTACAATGATAAACTTTAATATTGAAAAAAAATAATGTCATTTATATCCGTTTGTGAAATTTTTTTCGTTTGTCGAAAACACTTTCCTTTTTTCCTTTTCGATAAATGTGAGATCGATAAATCGATATATCGATGTCCTTGAATAATAATAATAACCTTTGAATAATTTTTTAAACGACAACACCATACACAGACAACAACAAAAAAAAAAAGAAACTTCCGATCTAAATAAAAAAAATTTAAAAAAATTTTTTACTGGAGCTGGAGTGGGGCCAATGAAAAACAATAAAAGCATTTGTTAATAATCGATAACTGTCAGTTTAATATCAGGTTCGGGTGTTGTTCTTTTGACGACGACGACAACAACAACAAACAACAAACAATCAACAATCAAAATGAAAAGTTTTATCGGTTTGATTCTAGCGTTTGCCGCTTTATCTTCGGCTCATCCAAAGTTGGTAAGTTTTCGTTTCTTTTTTTTTCTTTTCTATTTCCGGCGGAAATTATAATGAAAATTATACAGCAGGATAAAATTCCTCCTTCTGATTCTTTCTGGAAGGACACCAAAGTCGAAGGACTCGTTAAAAATTATCAAAGAGAATGTCAGGATGATAACAACGTATTGTCTTGCATGAAATACAAAATTTTAAATTTTTTAGATCAGGTTTTAAATTTGGAATCCATACGTCAGGTTAGTGTAAGAAACCTGATTCGCGACCGGAAATCGGAAAACGATAATTCAAGCCGGAAATAGTTAAATCAGAATTTTTTTTCCACTTTTTCGACAGGTGTCAGAAAATGTCGACGACGTGTTAAATAATCAACAACAAATTCAATATGGCCGATCGGATAAATCTGACATGGATGTTTTGGATCAATTGACGGATTATATAAAATCTCACGAAGACGTTGTTGCCACACTTCCGGGTGATTATTTACAAGGTACGACGTTGACCATGTCACCGAGAAACATCGACGATAACGAAATTAATTTCAGTCTTAAATTCGGCGATGAAAAAAGAGAGGGAAAATCAAACGAACCGGAAGAAGAAGGTACGTTCGTGTGATGTGACGTCACGAATCCAATCCTTTACTAAAAAAATTTAATTTTTTTTTTTTCCCCGGTTTTTTCAGGTAGGAAACACAAGTTGAAAAAAGTCATAGTTCCCGTATTGGTTTTCGTACTATTGAAAGCCATGACGTTGGTACCACTGGCACTCGGTGTCCTCGGTATCAAAGCCTGGAACGCTCTCCAACTCAGTTTCTTCTCCTTCGTCATATCTTTGGCTTTGGCCGTTTTTCAACTTTGTAAAAAACTCGCTTCCGATCATGGTTCCGGACACGTTCTCGCACACGGTCCGTGGGACAGTTATCAGGCAGCACATTATGCCGCACGATCCTTATCGTCGACGGATGCTCAAAACATGGCGTACAACGCACACTCTCAATCTTAGATGAATTTTTTCACCTTACCTCTTTTTATTTATTTATTTAAACCAAAACAAACGAAAACAAACGAAACAAACGTTAAGACTGACTGACTAACTTAGAATGGACGACGACGACAGCTGACCGATACGCAATGTTACCAACATCACGACAATTTGTAATAATAATAATAATTTTTTTTTTTTTTTTTTTTAAACGTGTCAAAATATAAACAATTAATTTTATAAATAAATAATAATGATAATAATAATAATAATAATTCGTTAATTTTTTTTTTTTTTTAAATAAAAAAAATCCTCGCAATTTAATTTTAATTTTCACCACCGACGTCGCCCCAGTCAAAATTTGAATTTTGAAAATTTATTGATGTCATGACGTCATTCGTTCCCACGTAAAAAATGGATTTTCATTCATTCATTCATTCAATCAATCCCGTCGATTGATTTTTTTATCGATTAAATATAATAATAATAATAATAATAATAAAATTATCGCCGTTTTTTTTTAATAAAATCGATATAGTTTAGTTTATGTAAATATAATTATGTCGTCGAAGAAATATGATTCGAGTTTGTCATATGTTTGTTGTTTTTGTTTTTTTTTTTTTAAAACTAATTTTTATTCGTGGCACGAATTTTATTCTATGTCAAAAATTGACGTGTCATTAAATAAAAATTTTATCGTAGTCATTTTTACTCTTGTGCAAAAGTTAATTTTTTTTTAAAGTTTTTTCTTTTCTCTCTCGTAAGTTTTTGATAAAATTTTTCTTTTTCTATTTTTTTTACTTCCGTCCATTTAATAATAATAATAATACGTAAATAAATTTTGAATGAATGAGATTGATTGATTGATTGATCGATCGATAAATCTACGCATTAATTGCAATTAGATTAATAGCACGATTGATAATTTAAAACGCAATTAAATTTTTTTTTTTTCCCCCCTCGGAAAAAATTATAAAAATTGTTTGTTGCTCCATCCAACCTTGTTTGTTTGTTCCTCTTCTTCTTCTTACATTGTTCAATCCGTAAAATTAAACAAAATCCAAAAGAAAAAAAAATTTAAGATGAATTTAGTTAGTATCATCATCATCATCGTTGAATCACACAATCAGGCATTACCGTCTGTTTTTTTTTTTCCAACGAAAAATAATATCATCATCATCTTCTTATCACTAATATACGCGTTATCGCTTGTTTGTTTTTATCATTTTTTTTTTATTTTCGTTTGTTTTCGACGACGAAACACGCACAAACAATTCTTCTTCCTTTTTTTTGCGCAAGTTTCTAACACGAACGTTATTTAAAAAAAATAAAAACAAAAAATTATTTCTGTGTGTGAATTTTTTAATTCTGTGTTTGTTTATGACGTCATTATCAATATTATTATTATTATCGATGATAGAATTCGCGTTGGTGCAAAATTAAAAAAAATTTTTTCAAAAGGTGAAAAATACGCCGTGTCATTAGAAAAAATATTTTTTTTTTTTAATCATTATTATCTCTATACGGGAAAATTTGATTTTTATAGGAACGCCATATTGTAGGTAATAATAATAATAATGGAACGAGAAAACGGTCCACCCGTGTCAGTTGGAAATCCGACGAGTTCAAGAAAAGCATTAAGACAAATAACGAGCACTGTAAGGTAAGAATAACGAATGAACGAACACACAAAAAAAAGAGAAAGAGCGAGAGTGAGAGAGAGAGTGAGAGAGAGAGAGAGAGAGAGAGAGATAGAAAAGGAATTAAATGTCGTTTGTGCCAACAGGAAAATGTCGGAAGAAATGCTCGACACGGCAGAAGAAACAATCATCGATTTCATAACGTGTCCATATTGTACGGATTACATACGACCACCCTCCGTTTGTTGCGAAAGCGGTCACTTCGTTTGTCGTCAATGCAAAACAAACATATCACACTGTCCGACGTGCGGCACGGACAGGTATCCGAACAAATCCAATTCCGTTTTCGACATGATCCTCCGGGAAATATATTATCCTTGTTTGTACCAGGGCAACGGTTGTTCCGCATACTTCAAACACGATCAATTGCAAATCCATCAAAACAATTGCAAATTCAAAATGGAACCGTGCGTGTATCAATCCGAGGGTTGTAAAGTTTTCACGAAAGGACAAGACAATAAAATAAAACACGAAACCATTTGCGACTACGGCGTGCGGTGTAAAATCTACGGCGAAATAAATAATAAAATCCACGTGACGTGCACGTGGAAGGGTAAGAGAAAAGATTTGTTGAAACACGTGTCAACGTCACATCAATACGAATGGTCACCGCACGAAATCGTGTCGGACGTCGCGCTCTCCTGGATCCTTCCCCTCAATATTAATTTCGAAAAAATACAATTGATTCATTTGAAAGATTTCGACGAAATGTTTTTCTTCTATTCGAAAACAATTGAAAATTATCAACATTTCGTGGGGGTCCAATATGTCGGACACAGGGAGTCGTGGAAAAAATTCTTGTATTCCGTCGAATTCATTTACGAAAATAAAAAAGTCGGGTTCGAAGATTTGGTCATACCTCACACGGTTAAAAAAACCGACGACGTTTACGGTGCCAACAATTGTTTTTCCGTACATTTTGAATTTTTGAAAAAACATTTTCTCGCGGAAAGCGTCATCGATTGTCACGTTAAAATATTCAACAAAGACGAAAAGAAAAAAAATGAAAAAATCAAAAGGTGCGTTTCTCATTTCGATAACAACAGCAACAGCGGCAGCACCAGCAGCAGCAGCAGCAACAACAATCTCCCCGGAAAATCATCCTTTTGTTAAATTCTTTCGTTTTGTTTATAACATTAATAAAATTATTATCATTATCATTATCATTATTATTATTATTATTTGATTCATTCGACCGTGACTTTCACCTTCTCTCCATATTTTCTTTCGCTTCATCCTGTCGCGTCGTCGATCCGTTTTAAATATCCTTAAATGGAAAAATAAACCGGATGTGTCGAGGAGGTTTGTTGTTAAAATCCGGCTTATATTTAAATATTAGTTATTCGTACCGGAAATAGTTTCTTTTTTTTTTTTTTTTTTTTATCCAAAACGTTTAATTATTTAGATCGAAATTATTTTTATTCGATGCCGAACACGTTCACGTAAGACGCACGTCGTTTTTAAATATTATTATAAAATGGGGGGAAGGGAGGGGAGGGAAGAAGGGAGGGGGAATTAAGACGATGTGAAAAAACGGCCCAACCATAAATTTAAAAGAAAACCATAAATTTTTTTCTTCTAATTAATTCATCCTTTGAGTCAGTCCTTTGGGAGGGAGAAAAGAAAAAAAGTCAAAATCGATCGCGCTCTTACCCCTTCCTCCCCTCGGGAAAATGTCGTCCGTGTGAAAAACTTTCTGGGCGTTTGGGGGAGGAAGTGGAGGAGTGACAGATGATGACCGTCGATAAGTACGTACGAGCCGGCTTTGGGGTTGGTTTACGATGACAAAACGTTCAAAAGTGTTCGATGGTGACTTGATGATGACGTAGAGGGACGACGAAGCAGACGACGAAGCAGACGACGACGATGGTAAACAAACGAGTATCGCACATATGCCGTAATTGCATAAAACATTGACCGATAACATGTCCGATTAACCTTTTTTTTTCTTTTTTGATAGTAATCAATAAAAAGCGTTAGCAAGAAGGTGTGGCTTCACATAATTATTGTCAGTGTACCTGAGGACGGCTACCTATCGGAACATAACGCAAAAAAAAATTTACCGGCGAACGCTTTTCCATAAAGCGTTCAAAAATAATAATAATAATAATAATAACGTAAATACATATATACAACAAAGTGTTATTTAAAAAAAAAAAAAAAAAAATGTTTTTTTTCGGTTTCGTTATTATTTTATTATCGTCTGCTACCGTTCGTGCGGATTTTGATAATGACGTAAGAGTTGATTCCGTCGGATCACCATCATCAACTTCCGGTAGTGATGATCTTGTGGCTGTTGTCGCAAGAAATTGTTTGATGGGTACCGAACCCACAATGACGTGTTTGAGAGAAAGAGTTCTTTTATACGTCAATAATCTTTTGGGTAAGTTTTTTTTTGGTTTAACTTTCTCCTTCCACGTATATATTCCTCCATTTTGTTTTTGTTTTCCGACAGGAGTTCGAGATAATTATCAAGGAAGAAGTAGTAGTAGTAATTTATCCGATAAAAAAATGGATGCATTGATAGCGAAACGATTGAAAAAATTAATAAACAGTCACGAATTTAAAATTCAGCTCCCTAAGTTTCTTTTTCAAGAAGCCATTTTGACTTTTACACCGTCTAAGGGACTCGCTGATTTTAAAATTGATTTTCCGGAAGAAAAATCGTTACAGGCTGAAGGTAAAGAATAAAAAAATTTTTCACAAATTTTCTTCTTTTTTTTTTTCTTAATAAACATCCGTTTGTCGTTATGTTTTTTCAGGAAGAGGTCATTTGAAAAAAAAACTTCTTCTCCCACTTCTCCTCCTCCTCAAACTTAAAATAAAAGCGTTGACTCCGATTTTACTTTTGATAATTGGCATAAAAGCCGTTAAAGCTTTCATTATGAGTAAACTTTCACTTCTTCTCGTCATCGGTTTCATTTTATTACAATTATTTAAAAAAGGCGGTGAGTTTTTTTTCCCTTTTTTTTTAAAAAAATAATCTTTTCCATTTGTTTATCATGTGCCGTCATTTTCTTTTTAAAGGTATGCCTATGGCAATGATGCCTGCAGCCATGACGACCGAACCACCACCCGCTTACGGTCCACCCCAATCTCCGGCAACATACGGACCACCGGCTCCGAGTCCCGACACGACTTACGGATCTTGGGAACCGACGACCAGTAGCAACAACGGAAACGGAAACACTTACTCGAGGTGGGATTCTCATAATTTGGCTTACAATGCTCATCAACCCGAAGGTAAAACGTCACAACAACCGGGAATATAAAATTTTTAATTACGCGTGAAAAATAATCGTAAACCGGATATCCGGACCGAAACGGAAATCGATGAAATTCGTTAACAAAAAATCCACCAAAATAATTTTTTTCTATCTGTTTGCCTCAACCTTTCTTCATTAATTTATTAATTTATTTGTTAATAATAATTATTATTATTATTTATTTTTAGTTAATAAAATTTTAATTTATTTTTGTAAATATTTTTGCTTTTTTTTATCTGACGAAAATAATAATAATAATAAAAAAGAAAAAGTTTCTCGAAACATTTCCTCCTCCTCCTTTCACTTTTTCACGCTCGTGACGTCATCACACACCTCGCCATCCTTTGCAATGCTCTGGATCTTAATTCGAAAGCTTGTTCGATGAGTTTAACCGATATCTTCTGCTCTTCCGTAAAATGTTTTACCATTATATCCCTGTACATGTTACACGTGTTCAAATATTCTCTCCTGTTTTCTTCTTCTTTTTCGTCGACGCCTTTACACGACACGGTGAGAGTCAAATCTTGGGAAACGGTACTGCGAGTCTCCCGAACGGAATTCAAAGATTCCTGTACCAATTCGTATTTTTCCAACAAATCCTTCGTCGGCATCCGGGGTAAAATCCTCGGGGATCTCAAATACCTCGTTTCGGATTTATCTTTCGTCAGGTATGAAAAATTCGATAATTTTCGAAACATTTTGCTGAAATCTTCGCCTTTTTCTTCGTACCCGAGTCTCTCGCCGAAATCGTAGTCTCGTTCCCCGTAATATTCACCCTCTAAATTTCTATCTTTGTTGTATGCCATGTATATCTGATACAAGAACCGCTGTCTGACGTCACGTCCTCTCTTCCTCCGTCCCGGATCTTTTTCTTCCCACGATATTTTCATCGCTTTTATAGACTCCTGATAAGATTTATCTTCTTCGACGACGACCGCGTCCAACGGATTACTTTCGGATGCATCGTTTATAACTTGGAGTAACCAAAATGGATTTTCCATTACTCTACTTTGAAAACACCTCTTCGACGTTCTCGTGAGTTTTCTCCTACTTTCGGACGGTCCTTTTTTCAATTGCGTATTACTTCCCGTCTCCTTCCAAGACTCCCCGTTCACTCTCACCGGTTCGACCGTTCCCCATTCGTTTTTAGTCAATGGCCATGAATTATTAAGGGTAAAAGCTTCGAGAACGTACGTCGTGAAATCGTCGTCGGCTTCGTTCCAAAATCTATTCGAGAGGGGTGCGCTTTCCAAAACGAGCGACGGAAGCAAAACGGCTCCGTTCGTGCTCAAACATTCGACTAATTTCGAATTTTTTTCGTCTCCTTCTGACGTTTCGTCGCAGTGTCGACGATCCAGAGAAATAAAAACGACGAATTCGGTTTTTTCGAACGACGACGTCAACCTGAACGTCAATATGGTTCTCTTTTGTATTTTTATCAAGCACCTACACATTCTCGATTTCGAATTGGGTATGTATATATTTTTAACTTCGCTGACATCCAACGACGGCATGCCGTAGGGATGACACGCAAGACCCGACATCGTGTTGCAGAGATGAATCTCTTGAAAGTGTTTCATTCTCACCATTTCCAATCGCCAATTGACATTTTTCACGTTGGCATCGTTCCATCCTAATATCAATATGGTGTATCCTTTCGAATTATTGTAATAGTAGTAGGGAGAAACAGTGTTGGCAACCGAAAACAATTCTTTATTCGAATCGTTGTTCACTCCGATGACAACATACTGTTCCAAATTGCAAGAAAAATAGAAAGCGCACGGAACGGGTTCGGAAGCGTGGGTCGCTATTATAAATCTCGCCATCGGTATCCAGGCATAAGGGTCCGCGGAGGGTATCTTACCGTAAAATTCTTCCACTTCCAAAACGTTGGGAAAATCTTTGTGAAATTTAAACGTGTCCATGAGTCTCTTATCCGTCATCGCTATCAAACGTATTATTTTTCCAACTTCCAAATCTCTTTTTACCGGACTGAAAACAGCGTCGCATATTTTTTTCAATCTCTCCGCAAAGGGTTTGAATTCCTTTCGCGCGGGGGTTTGACGTTTCAACAACAAACGATACCTGTACCCCCGAAATATTTTCTGTATGTATATTATTTTTTTAATTTCTTCTCCCGTCCACGTATACGAAAGTATTTGCGAGAGAGATCTATGTATAACGGGAACGACGACGTTTTTCTTATTCGACTTTTTCGCTACGGGTCCGTATATGGCCTCAGGTTCTCCGGATGGCAAATCGCATTCTATAAACGGATTTAAAAAAAGAGACCTCAATGCTCCGACCATGATTCTCAATTCGTCCGTGCTCGGTATTAAATTCGTGAGCGACAACATTAAACAATTCAAAAACGTTTCGATGAATTTATCCTGTAGGGAATGATAACTGACGGCGGAATCGTTTCCGGGTTTTATGGCTTTGTAAAAATCTTTCAGTGCCGTCTTAAGGTCGGATTTACCAAATTTTTGCGTCAGAGATATGAAAGCGTTCGCGACGTTACCTATGTAACTTATTACGCTCTCGGATTCGTTGCTCATTAAGAATCGTATTTTCGGACCGCTGTGAAAAAACAAACGTGCGTTCGAATACACGTTCAACGTGTAAGGAGAATCCGAATTGATCCAGAGTTTTAATATGTGTCTCCCGGATTTCAAATTTAAACATATCGACGAGTTATCGATTGTTTTCGCGTATCCCAATAAATTACCTTGATGTAAATTTCTCCAGTCGTATTTTTCAACGAGGAGAGACGCGTGACCGATTTTCAATATTTCCCACTGGAACGGATCCAGGTAACCTTTTAATTTTTTCTTCTTTTCCGGATAAACCCAAAGTGAAAAAAAGATGAATATGTGAGTGAGAGACTCGCAATAAACCGTCACGGGTTGATTCAACGTCGGAGTCAGTTCCGGTGAATAAAAATAAAAATTTTCCGTTTTGTTCTGTGATGCTGCAGTTTTTGACGTCGTCGCAGCCGTCGCCGTCCCCGCTGTCGCCGTCTTCCCCGACGGATTATTTTTTTTTACGTTATCCGACAAACTTGATATTTTATACTGGTTTTCGCAAGTGTGAGGTTTGAGATATGCTGTCACGTTTATCAAATGTTTACAAACTCCGTAAAAATCTGACCATTGCAAGGGTTGAAACGTTTCGCTGCCTTCGATCGACGAAGGGGGTTGTTGTTGTTGTTGTTCTTCCGTTTCCGATTCGCCTTCTGGGATTGCATACAAAGTACATTCCTGACACGGATCCGGAGCCAACATCGCACTCAAATCCGGCGAAAACGTTATGTATTGTAATCGTCTGTAGGGTGGCAAAGACAATTCGTCTATCCAAATCCCTTTTTTTTTAGCCCAGTAAACCCATCTTAACCTTTTCCACGGTTTCGTGGGTTCTCGTTTATCGACTTTTATCAGCGGGGAATCCCTATTAGTCGTAAATATAACTGTCGTATCGTTTAAATTCGAATCTTCCAACGAAAAATTTCCCAAATCCGCCCATACGACGCAAAAAAACTTTTTCCAAATCGTTTCCGCCGCCGCCGCGGCAGCCGCAACCACCGCCTGCTGTTGTTTCAAACCTTCTCTTTTAGACGATCCCTTATTCGATTCGACGACGATCGTTTGATTATCTTTCTCCTTTCCCGGTCCCGGTTCGTAACGAGGAGTTAATATTTGAAATCTTCTCCATATTTGATCGTAGGTTTTGTTCGCCGTGTTCACGTTTCCCGGCAACCATCCCGTAAAACACGTCACGAGTGAAAAATCCATCAGAGAACATGTTTGAGATATAATTTTAAGTATTCCTTTCGCGAGTAAAATGGGCCAAAGCTCTCCTTCTATCTCGGTGACCGGAAGCATGCACAAACCGTTTTTATCGCACGGAATCCTATCGTCGACGATTATCTTTCTCCAGGTTCCAAAATAAAAAAGTCTCAACGCGTATTTTCCAAAGGGATGATAAACGGGTTTGTGTATTTGTCCTTTTCCCGCCTTGCACGATCCGTAGACGTGATGCCAGGGTTGCCAGGGTTCTCCCTGCGTCGTCGGTACGAATTTCGCCGATTCGAATTCCACGACGAACCCGAATTTTTCACCGTAGTATTTCAACATTTTTATGGTGTCTTTGAATAATTTAACGAAATCACAATCGGACACGATGGGACTCGGAACGGTTAACTGTTTCCAGGAATTTGTAGGATCGTAAACTATCAAATCCGGGTCCTTGAATACATCGAAGGGTTTTTTCCAATCGTAAACGTGTTCTCTCATGTAAATGGGGAGCGTGGGCGGACTGGGATCATCGAAGTAAAAATATTGCGTGTCGACCGTTGGTACGCTAACGTTGGTTTTAACGGTTTTTCCAGCTCCCGCCAAATTTTTTTTTACTTTTGGTTCTTCCCATGTTTCCGAATTTAAATCCGCATCGATCCATTCTGAGGGGTAAAAAAATTTTTTTTGTGACTCCTTTCGTTAACAGATATCATCATCATCATCATCATCATCGTCATCATCGTCACCATCCACCGAGACCGATATGAGAGAATGTTTACCTAAACGTTTCCAATAAAATTTGGGATGAAAATTTTTTTTTTTTTTTTTTTTCATTTACCACCGTTTATCATCGCCGCCATCATCATCGTCGTCACGTACGTCATAATTATTACGTAGGTATAAAAAAAAAATTCAAATATTTTTTCTCACCTGGGAAAGGGATTTCGGTATAAACTTCATATGAGGAATGTCCTACGTATGGATTATATAAAACTTCATTTCCATCGTTAAATGTTTTTTGTTTTGCAACGGATCCCGTTTTTGCCGACATGTTTTTTTTTTTTTTTCCTTTTAGAAAACTTTTTCCGTTTAGAAAACTTTCTTTCTTTCTTTTTCTTCGACTGAAAAAATATTAAAAAATTATTATTATTATTATTATTATTTACCGTCTCAACGCACGTGTGATAAATAAATAAAATTTAATTAAAATTCAATTCGCGAATAATTAATATTTAAATTGAAATTTTTTTTTTTTTATAGGAATTTAAAGAATTTTGTACTTTCGTTTATTTACGCTCCACATTTTTAAATCACGTTTGTATGAAATTCGCGTGACTGATTTTTTTTTTTTTTTTGGGGGGGGGGCATAAAAATGGGGTTCCTCAAAAAAAAAACAATTTAATAATAATAATAATAATAAAATTATAAATACAAAAAATCTATCACATACGTCATCATTTCCATAAATAAAGTGTGACTTTTTTTCTTTTTTCGGAATTAAATTTTGCCGTTTGTTGACACCGCGACACCGACAAACGAATTATCATTATTGAAAATATTAATCGTCGATCACGACGACTTCGATTTTTTCATTGTTTCCGTTTGTCGTTTGTTCCGATTCTCGACATAATTTTTTCGCCGCCGTCATTCCGCTCCCACATTCCGCACCGAATTTCTCCGGGTGACTCCTTTTTCCCCCGTCTCCCGCACTTTTTCGTCCCGTCGTGCTCAGATTGATGACTTGCGACGAAGATGACGACGGCGACGACGACGACGAACATTTCGTTATGTGAACTTCTTTCGATATGCTTTTTATTTTTTCCTCTATGGATTTCATGCTCGGGGAAGACGTCGGCGGCGGCGGCGGCGGGGGCGGCCCGGGAGACGCCGTCGGCGGCGTTTTCGTGATCGTCAACGACGGTTTGTTCAAAATATCTTCTATGTTGAAATTAGTTTTGGGTTTGAGTTCGTCGGATTTCGACGTTTCCGGTTTTTGATACGGGTTCGATGATTTCAACAGGGAATGAGATTTGCTCGTTTTCGTTTTCGTTTTCAAATTCATGCTTTGCATTTGACCGTAGAGGTTTCCGGCGAGGGAAAGATTTCCCCAATAATTCGCGAGCAATTGTTTGTATTTTTCGCTCGTGAAATCAAACGGATAATTTTGATAGGGGTAAAATCCAGAGAGAAAATTCATTAAATCCGTCGGTGATTTTTGATTCCCGTCCGATTTCGATTGTTCCAAACCCGTTTTCGATGACATTTGCTCCGCCATTTTTTTATCGGTTGTTTGTTCTCTTTGTTTCACGGAGAGCGTAGCCGTTCTCAGCATTTCCGCGTACATTTGAGCTCCGGCTAAATTCAAAGCCATCGAATCCGTTATTTTCTGTTCCATCGTGGGTTTAACCAGGGATGACCAAAAACTCGGATCCATAAACAAATTCGGTGGTAATCCAAGGTTGAATGGAGATCTTTTCTTAACCTCTCCGGATTTCTTTGGTTTCGGAGTTTTCTGAATGACTTTTGCCGTCATTTGAGGTTTCGGAGTCAATTTTTTCTTTTCTTGCTTTTTGGGTTTCGGTGGTTTTGGCGTCACGGGCACGTTGGGATTAAGAGTCTGAAATTTGAAAATTAAATTTTTTTCTCTCTCTCTCTCTCTTCATTTTTTCAAATTGAAGTTTTTTGTTTTTTGTTTATTACCTTTGGTACTTTAGTTTTGACGACGGAAACTTCGGATTGGCAAAATCTAAGTGCCTGATCCAGAGAGCATTTATCTCCTTTTCCGAGCCTTTTAAAAGCTTCCAACAAAATGTCTCCGTACACGGTTTCCTTGTGAGAATAATGTTTTTGAACTTTTTGGTAACACCGGTAACAATCCAAGACGATCGGTAGAGTCATGACTGTGCTGTCCTTGACATTTTTTCTTAGCGTTTGAATGGCTAAATCGCAAGATTGACTGGAAAGTTGATTCCGTTCATCTTCTCTTAAATATTTCCTATAAAAAAAAAAAAAAAAAGAAAACAATGACAATTATTATTATTATTATTATTATTATTGGTTTTAAACGATCAACGATGCTTACTTGTCAGGCTCTGGAGTTTTTCTTAATTGCAAACATATTTCCAGTAACATTTTATGATCTTTTAAATCTCTTAGGACTTCCATTAACAAAAGAACGCTTCGGCTCATGTGCGAAGCAAAACTTCCAGGACGATCTACGTCACCGGCAGGAATCCTCCATATTCCCTTGAAAAAAAAACAAAGAGGGGTGGGGGGTTACAATTAGGTTTTTTTGCTTCTTCACCAAGATGTAATGAGAGTGAGAGAGAGAGAGAGAGAGAGAAAAGGCTTACGTTAAAAAAATTTGTATTTTTCCTTTCGGCAAACAATCCAGGTATCGTACCGTTCGGAGTTTGATATCGACCGAGTAAAAGTTCTTTGCATTTTCCAATGTCCCGATGTTCCTTGGACCGGAAGTAAAAATGAGCCAAACGATAAACGGATTTGTAGTGTTGTGGAAATCTTAGGGCGCAAGTTTCGAAAGCTTGCAAGCATCTCATCAACATGCTACCTGCAAAGGGAAAAGAAAAAAAATGTATGAGTTTATCTCCAGTGTAACGACCGTACCCCCGTCGAGTGTCCCCCCCCCCTACTCACTCTCTGACAGATTCGATGAACCTTCGGATTTTTTATTATTTTCACCCATCGTAAAATTTTCCGCACGATTTCCCACCGATGATTTGTCTTTGTCGTTATCGCTGTGTTTGTCATCGTCATCCGTTTCCTTTGACGCATCTTTATTCGTGTCATCCGATTGAGAATGAGATGATTCGCTTGACGAACTCGAACTCGTTGCTTGCGACGAACCTGAAGAATCCGAACTCGTAGAACTCGAACTTGATTCGTCGTCGTTTCTTATTTCCCCGGAACCGCACGACGAACTCGTGACGCTATCCTGCGATTCTCTTCTCCTTTTCTTCCCTTTGTAACCACGCTGAAAACAATTTTACCAACTTTAGCACGATAATAATAATAATAATAATATTAAAAAAAAGCCAACAAATAAACACAAACCTGTTCTTCGTTTTTATATTCTTCCATTCTTTCGAAAAAATTATCCGACGGATTTTTAACGGATTTTTGTGACATTTCCTGTTCTTCGCTCGACGATGCATTATTGATTTCGTCCGTCGCTTCGTTGCCACCTTGTTCGTGTTCGGACAAAACTTCCATGGATTTATTCAAATCCGATCCTTCCATTTTTTCCTCTTCCGTATCCGCGATCACATCCGTTTCTTCGATAACATTTTCTTCGACGATTTTCGATTCGGAAAAATCGTCGTGAGACGATTTTTCCCCATCGTTATTTCCTTTGTCTTTTTCATTTTCCGATTCCAGTTTTTCTTTCGTTTCCGTCGTTTCCCCATCGCAAATACTTGTTTCCTTCGTAATCAATTTATTTTTATCTTCCGTGCATGAGAGTTTTCTCTTCTTCGATCCATTATTTTCATTTTCCGTTTCTATTTTAACAATGATGTCGTTCAAAACGGATTTGATTATTTTCAATTGTTTTTCCTGTTGCATTACTTCCAATTCTTTCGCTTTGGTTTTCCTGCATGAAACAAACGAATTAGTTGATTAAAATGAAATCGAAGGCGTATGCATGTATTGATGATGATGATGATGATGATGTGAACACACACTCACGCCAAATCAACTTTTGAAACCTGTTTGGCAAAAGGCCCTTTCGAACACATGTTCAAATGTTTATTGAACAACGCTCTCGTTTTCTGATCCAGCGGTTTCCCCTCCGTCAATTCCAAATTTTTTATTATGCAAACGTGAACCCTGTAGTAAACTTCCAAAGCTTCTATCGCGAGAGTTTGGGGTGCCGTGTAACCGACTTTACTCGGGAATTCGGCTTCGTTTTCGTACAGCAAATCCGCGGCTTTTTCGTAGTGATCGAAAAAATTCAAATCTCCATTTTTCTCGCATATTTTACCGAGCATGTAATGATGTAACCACCTTTCATCTTGACGTTCGTTTTCCTCTTTCACCTCGTACCTGAAAGTTTAAACAAAATAAAAATTTTTCCTTTACGGGCACATTTTATATTTTTCACCAAATTATTATACCAAATTAAATTCGCGTTCACGAAAGCTTGTTTGGCCGTTTCCAACATTTTATTCTTCGTCGATTCCAATTCTTCGAATTGTTCCAAACTCAAACTGAACGATTCCAATTTCATTCTTTGCGAACAAAACGAATGAATCGTGTACACGAACGAACCGTATTCAATCCATAAAGCGCATTGTTTATTGTCCAACTGAAGACAGTGTTCGTAACATCTTAGAGCCGACAGAGCACTTTGAAGAAAAACTTTTTACAAAAACAAAAAAAATTAATTTTTTGAAACTTTTGCTTTTTTAAAACTAATCAATTTATGTTTACCCTCGTCTTTGAGAGGATCACACGAATTCAATTGTTGTTCTAATAGAGATGCTCTGGACAAAGCCATGCTCGCCCATGAATCGACACGTCCGGGATTAGCACACAAATCCATGAGTAAATAATTTACGGCTTTCGCCTGGAAAAAATAAAATCATCATTCGATCGAATTTTAGCCTTTATTTAGGTTCAAGAAACATAAAAATTTGCAATTACAAATTCGTGTGTTTTAAAATAATAATCTCCTAATATGTAAAATAAATCTCGCACGGGTTCCGGAAGTGAAATACTAATATCGGGTACGTCGTTTCTTTTCCCAACGATAAATTCCGTCATTTTATTTGACACTTGAGCTGGAAAAGAAAAAGATACAAATAAGGAAACATCATCGTCATTTCGCCTTCGACGCCATTTGCACGAGTATAACATTCTTACAGGGATCTTTATCCTCGGGTATCAAAGCTGCTATTCTTCTAAATAAAACTTCCGTTTCCGAACTAATCAAATTGATTCTTAAAGAATCGTACGAGGGAGTTTCATCGGGTCGAAACAAATCAAACAATTGAATTCCTCTCTGCCAGGTCAAAGGTATCGTATTCACGTTATGCTCCGTTAAATATCTTGCCTAAAAAAAAAAAAAAAAAAAAAAAAAAAAGGAAAACCGTTCGATGATTCAAAATTTTCGCACTGGTCGTTACCGGAAAAAATTTTTTGCGTTTTTATTACCTTCGATTTTTTATTAGGATGAGAATACAAACAGTAAATAACTTGTTCTAAATGTTGTTGAATCGTTTCTCGAAAAGACGACCATTCCGAGCTCCTTATGTGAGGTATTACTTGATCCATAATTAAAAATAAAAGTACGCTTTCGTTACAATTGCACCATTCCCTCCTACTCCCCCACCCCCCCAAAAAAAAAAAAAAAAAAAAAGTTTTTCTTTTTTTAGTACAGTTAAAGTTTTGTTTTTTTTTTTTTTAAATGATTTCTCACCTTCCTAAATACTCGTGAGCGGTAAATAAAATCAAAATGGACGGAGGAATATCGTTGTCATCTTCTTCGTCGTTTCCCTCGTCGTCCGCGTCCATTTCGTCGTTGTTTGTTCCCGCATCGGATTTTTCATCGTCTTCCAAATCTATCAATATCGTGTTCAACATTATCCACGGTCTCGCAGGACAGGGAGGACGATCGGAATCTTCCAATTGTTTACACACGGCGTGACATAGGGTTTGAACGAAACGGGAAAGACGGTTCCGAGGAAGAGCATCCGTCATTTTAACCTTTCCCAATTGTATGCAATTTTCAATGGCGGCAAGAAACCTATCGAACGTCACCATCCACGATTCCCCTTCTTCTTCCGCGGGTAAAAAATTGATGGGAGCTTTTTGTAAAATCTCATAGCAACACGTTTCTAACCAAAAAATGCATTCCTGTAACAATAATAATAATAATAATAATTTTTCGAGGGAAATTTTTTTTTTTTTTTTAAAGGCACGACACATACCTTGTACTCATTTAAATGATAAAGACCGTTTATGAGCATCGATAATTGAGTTTGCCTGTCTATCAATTTATTTTCTTCTTCTTTAAAATAATTATTAACCGTGTCTGTGACCGTTGTTGCGAACGTGTCTTTTAAAATTTCCGTTAATTCTCTATACGATTCATCTTCGTACAATCGAACGACTTCGGCAAGACTTCTTTTTCTAAAACAAATTTATTTAAAAAAAAAAAAAAAACAAACAAATTTAATCGGATCAATAAATTTTTTTAAAGAAAATAAATTAAAAATTAATTCAATTACCTTGATTGATGAGCCAAAAATTCTTCTGTGAACGTTTTACTTATTACATTATATTTTTTGCTATTTTTCAAATGAACCGTCGTCGATTGAAACTGTGGAAAAAGTTCGTAGCATGCCAGAACGTCGTTCAGAGCGACGATTGCCAAATTTGTTTGTCCTCTGTCTAAAAAAATCCTGCATCTCAACCAATAGAGCCTTATTAGAAATTGAAAATAATTTTCCTCCGTGTCGAACATGTCTTTTCGATCCGTTAATTCCATTACGTTTTGTAAAAAAATAATTTGTAACGGTTTATCATCACATGAACTGAAACACGATTCAAATCAATAAAAAAAAATTTTTGTTTTTATTTCCCTTTTCGTTAAATTATATTAATAATCTTACTTTTGTTCGTTTGTACTTTTGTTTCTAACACTTGCTAAATATTCCAAATATAATTCACCGTATAATAAAACGCATCCGGATTCTTCCACGAGTTCTTTAAACTTGGACTCGGTTGTACACATTTTAAAATCGAGAGGATAATGAGTTCTCATCAATTGAAAACATTTTATGTAAATCAATGGCAAACCGTGCGGCCAAGTTTTATTCCAATGGTTTTTCAAAGCCATGACGTATAATTTGACTAATTCTATTATGTTATTTCCATTTTCGTTACCTGCACGCAATTACATTTTTCTTATTATTATTTTACAAATAATCGTTTTTCACACGAAGATGATAAATAAAAACTTACGAATAAATTCTCTGACGTCATTTTCTTCATTTAACTTTCCGAAATATCCTTCGCTGTCGACTATCAGACCGATATCTTGCTCTACCTCGCATCTATCTTGTTCTTCCTTTTGCCTTTTTTCTTCTGCACTTTCTTGTCGTTCGAACAATCTGTACAGATCCATGGTATCCAATGAGTCCTCGTCCAAAACGGAGGGTTTAGATAAATTTTTAATTTTCGGCTGCTTTGCTTTGTGCCTGGAAAAAAACAAAAACAAAAGGTTTCTTGAAAAAATTTTCTTTTACGGGCGAAAAAAAGAGTTATACGATGGATAACTCACAGTAATTTTCTAGGTAGTATTCTTCTTAAAGCTTCAGCTACATCCACGGGTTCGGGATTTCCCCTTAACGATGATCTGACTCTTGCAGAACGTCTTTTTCCACTCCAGAGTAATTCTTCCATCAAAGCCGATCCTTTATTTTTTTTATTCTTTTTTTCACAATTCCCATCGACGGATTTTTTACATGATTTATCGTCGCTTGCTTTGACACCATTTCCGCAATCGTTTGTTTCTTTATGATCGTCCAAAGTTTCGTTATTGCCTTCGAAAACGATCATTGATTCGTTAAGACTTTTTGACAAATCGACTGGCGTCAAAAGGCTCTGCACAAGAATAAGAATAAAAATAAAATTAATTAATTTTTTAAATATTATTACTTGAAAGGTAAACAGAAAATTTCACTTACTATGTATTTGTCTCCGTTTGTGATTTCTTCAAATATTTCCAATATGGTTTCCCCCAGGCAGGCCCATGTCGGCGTGTCGATTCTTCTTTCCGGAGTGTACGAATCAATGTCTTCCGCAGTAAAAACCTCTTCTTTGCATTTTTCAGCATAACCTTTACTGATTTGCAATACTTCATTTAAAAGCTTGTTTTGAATTTCTTCGCTCACTTCGCATTTCTTGTCCGAGTGTAATTGACTAGAACCAAAAAAAAAAAAAAGAAAAAATTATTTTATTTTATTTTTTTTTATCGAATAATTTATTTGTTTAAGCTAAATTATAATTAAATACTTACATTTTTTGATAAAAATATTTTATATCAAATTCAAGAGATGGTTGCTCTGTAAAAATGTAATCTCTTAGAACTTGACCCCTAGTGTAATTAACATCTATATCGAATGCTTTACTTATAAAATAAAGGCAGTTAACATAATCATTTAATGCAAATAAGCACATAATTAATTTATCTAGTGATGGCCAATGCCTTGGACTGTATTCTAAGCCCTACAATCAACAATTATAACTATTAGAACATTTTTTAAAAGTTAATGATTCATATATATATGTACGAATACGCACACATGAGCTTAATGCATTAAGACGAAGAAAAAAGGCAAAAAAGCAAACTAAATGATGACATTAATGTAAAGCATTCTTTTTATTTTATTTGTAATGGAGAGAGTGTGCATACCTTAAAAAATGCTTCAAGAGCTACTTTCAAATTAAATAATTTCAATGCTGCACAACCCATTTGATACCACATTGTAACATCAGATCCGTCAACTTCCAATGCTTGCCAATAAAATTCCAAAGCTTCATTTAATAAATTTTTCCTTTCCGAGAGTACAGCTAAATTTTTATAACATGAATACTTTAACATGAGATCAGGTTTCGAATAGAGAGAGAAAACATTATCTGATTTTTTTAACTTGACATTATCATCCTCCGTTTTTACCTACAAAAAAAAAAAAAAAAAAAAATTTTTAACTTTTAGTTTATAATTAACCGATTCACGTTAAAAAAAATTTTTTTTTTTTTTTTTACCTTTAACAAAAATTTTGTATTTAATAATTGTTTAAATAATTCCTCGGCTTTATCAATATCGCCACTTTTTTGTTCTTGAAGAGCTTCATTGTACAGTTTCAAAGCATTTTCTTCCTGTACTTCCAAAGGTGGCTAAAAAAAAAAATCAGGTTATTAAAAACATTAAATGATATTTAAAAAAATATTCATTGCTCCAATGGCACACTCACTTCTTTTGGATGAATATCAACTTCAACCGAACTTCTAGAACTGTCATCGTTAAGTGCTGTTAGGCGAATCATAATATAAAAATTGTTTTTATCGCGTCAGTGTTTTTAATTAAACACTGATTTTCAAGTGAAAAACTGTGCATTTGAATAAGTTTATCACACTCCCGTATAAATCATTCCATTTGAATAAGATACCTTAAGAAAATACGAAAATACAAAAAAAATATATCACTCGAATGCATTTTTCTTATAACTTATTTAAATATTACTCGAGTCGTTTTAAAATAAATTTACCATGTTAATAAATTACTATTTAAAGTGTGTAAAATTAAGATAGAAAAAAATTATTATTATTATTATTTGAAAAAGTTTTCAAGTTGAGCACAATTCATGACATAAATTATTTTATTATTATTTAATGTTTTTCGAATATACTCAAATAATTTATTATTGAAAATTATATTATTTAAAGTTGAAAAAAATCAAAAATTTATTTATTCACTTCGTTTAAATAGAACTTATAAAAATAAAATTGAAATTAAATACATGATTAAAAGTTAACTGAAACACTTGGAGACAAGCAACTTAAACATCAGATTCGTAAACTTGAGAAAAATAAAAATTTTCCTACTCCGACAAAGGAATTCGAGGGATTTTTCCATTTAATTTTTATTTTTAAGTTGGCATTCCGTAATCGAGACAGCGTCTAAGTAGATATTATCAGTTATTAACATATGTTTTAAATATATATATATATATATATATTGTGTTACCATATATCCGTGATTGTTTTAATGTCATTACTTTTTAAGACATCACTCATGAAATTTTTATTGGAATAAATTTTTAATTTAAATTAATTATTTCATTTCATAGTAAGAACTAATTAATTATTTAAAAAAAAAAATTATTATTATTAATACTTTGTTTTTTTTAAATAACAAGTGCAAGATATAAATTTTAGAGTTGTAGACATCTTAATGTCCATACGTAGCAATTTTATGAATGGCGAATTTTTTTCATTCATTTTATTTTTATCATCGATCACCTTTTTTTTTTTTCATTTTTTCGTTATCGAAATTAAAATTATTTGTCCCTAAAAATTTTCAAAATTGTTTTATTTTTTTGGAACACTTTATGCAATAATCGTAATTATTTATTGCAAAATTACTTTCAATGCCATTGTGAATTTTTTTTTTAAATAAATTTTAATTATAAATTTTTAATATTATTTATGTAATTTCTATTTATGTGATTTCATTTTTTTTTTTCAAAAAATATTTGGCAAAGTAATTTTTTTTTTTTTTAATTACCTTAAATTCCCATATAATTAATTACATAATTCAAATTAATTGAAAAGGAAAAAAAAAAAAAATTTCATTTTAATTATTTGTCTGATGTCCCAATTATTGTCGATATTTATTAAATTAAAATTTTTTTTTTAAATTATATTTTTGCACAAATCATTTCGGGGATTGAGGTCGATTACCTGATTATTTAACATTGAATATCAAACTAACCCATTTATTAATTTGTTTATGACTTGTTAATTTCCAAAATGAATCATCATTTAAGTTTCTTCTTACATTTATATGTGTTTTAGGTTTGTACAGAAAACATTTTAAAAAAATGGTGGATAGAATCGGGATAGGACCCGAAGAAAGGGAACTTAAATTAGGAAGTTCTTTTACAAATCCTAAAGAATGTGCATTTCACACATTAAGATGTATGTCACATTTTAAATATTAATTCATGACTCTTTCTATTATCATTAACATCAATTCGATTTTTTTTTCCCAGATGATTTTAAACCAGCAAGTGTTGATAAAAACAAAATGGCCACAATCGATGTTGGCACCAATTCTCAAATCACAGTATCATTTCCTCCGAATCTTATATTTAAGGGTAGTTCGAAACCATATTACAAACATGGAATCGTCATTGTCAATCCTGAAACTGGTGAAGTGACATTGGAAAAACTCACGTGTAACATTTCAGTTAAAAAAATAAGGTTTAATTTTTTTTTTATTTACACATCACAATATCAAAAATAATAATGATTATGATATGGTAGTAAAAATAATAATAATAATAATAATAATAATAATAATAATAAAATGAATGTTTCAGAGCCGAGAGTAAAAATGCACAAAATCTATCAATGATCGATCAATACATTTCCGGTCAAAAACCTAAGAAAACACTTTCGAATAAAAGTAATAAAAGCAGTGTAAATAATTCTAGCAGTAGTACTAGTAGTAGTAGTAGTAGTGGTGGTGGTGGTGGTAGTAAAACAAACACGTTGAAACATGGAAACAAAATGAAAAATGACACACAATCGAACATGAATAATTTGTTGCCAATTCATTCGATGCAGCAGGCAGCCAGGAATTCACCTAATTCTCAAACAAGGTATGAACCTTATCAGTAATAATAATAATGATTTAACAACCATTTGTGATAACAACATCTTTTTTACAACAGTAGCAGATTTTCAACCGGTTTATCACCATCGAATTCATCACCATCAAAACAAATATTAGAAGATCAATCCTCGGCATTGGACGATTGGTTCAGTTCTTTAGATTCAAACCGAAACAATTCGTCGAAACAAGACAATAAGAAAATTCCTCCGATGCAAAAAGAAGGTGGGAAAATTTTAATTTTCTTTTTCATCGGGGGGGAGGGGAAGGGGGAAGGGGGAGGGGAGGGAAATCAACAATTAATTAATTAATTAATTTTTTTTTAGAAATTAAATTGCCTCCGAGGGTTACGAACGATGACGTCGGCGAACTTTCCGACAGCAGTTCTTCCGGTGGATCGTCATCATCTGGAGATTCATCGGATTCATCATCGGATTCCGAATCTCAACAGCCAAAGAAAAAAGGTTTGCTCTTTTTATTTCATCATCTTCTCAATTCCCACCTGTTCCTTTCGAATCCCGAGATCCTACAATAAAATATATTTATCAGATAAATTTATTCCAGTTTGTCAAAGCGGCGGTCGATTGGTCAACGGTTCTCCAGGTCCGGAAGATCTTTTAAAAGAAGATTTGCAATTGTCCGAAAGCGGTTCCGATTCCGACTGAATTTAACGAAAAAAAGAAAAAAAAATCCCCATTTTATTCCTTTTAATTATTATTATTATTATTCAACGGCGTTTTAATCGAACGAATCGTGCTAAAAAAAAAAAAAAAAAAAAATTTTTTTCGTTTCGTTTTATTTTGTGTAATTTAAATAAAATTCGTTTTTAAAAAAAATGTAATTTTCTTTTATTTTAAATTTATTAATGATGATGATGATGATGATGATGATGATGATAATGATGATAATGATAAGAAAAAAAAAATATTAAAAAAACGATAAAAGGGCGTTATTTGGCGTGCGAAAGTGTGCGTTTGTGTGTTTGTTATTGTATTCGCTAATAAATCAATAAAAAATAAATTATAAAAAAAGTATGAAAAGGAACAACAACAACCACAACAAACGGCAACCCTAAAAACAACAACCGAAAAATGAAATAAATAATAAAAATAATGATTGTTTAAAAAAAGAATTTTTTTTTTTTCATTTTGTTTCCTTCTCTTTCCCTTTAAATTTTTTTTTTTTAAAAATGATTACCGGTAAATGATAATAATGATAATGATAATAATGATAAAAATCGTTTTGTTTTTTAAAATTTAAAAATAGGGGGAAAAAAAAAGTTATTCGGTGTGAAAAATAATATTAAAAAAAAAGTTTTCACGTCGTTACGAAATATTTATGTTTACATATAAATTAAAAAATTAATAACAAAATATTTTAGGGGCGGGGAAGTTTAGGGAAGCGGTGGTGGTGAGGATGGTTATGGCGGTGACGGTTATGGTGGAAAAAGGTTAAAAAGGTAAAGTTTAAAAAAATTTATGAATATTTCATTTGGAAGAGAAGAAAGTTTATAAAGAAGACATCATCTGTTATGAAGATGAACAAAAAAAAAATTTCAACTTGAGATGAAAAAATTAAAATTAAAATTAAAAAAAATTTACGTTTTCGCACGAGTGTGTAACACAAATTAATAATAATAATAATAATAATAATGAATAAATTTTTATATTATTTAACCTTGTTTAATAAAAGAAAAAAATGAAAAAAACGTTTCCATTTTTTTCCGATAATTAAATTTATATTTTAATTAATTATTTAATTATCGTTTTTATTCGGAAAATAAATACATTTTTGATTTTTTTTTTAAATTTTCACGTTTTAACGTATTTTTCCCGACGGTGATGACGACAGAAAAAAATTTTTTTTAATGACGTCACACACGGAAAAAAAAAAAAAATTAAAAAACGATATTTTTTAAAAATCTGATTGTTTTGAAAAAAGCATAAACGTTAAATTTAAGGCGTTTAAAAATAAAAATAAAAATTATTAACGTCGTAAATAAACAATATAAAGCAGACGATTATTATTATTATTATTATTATTATTATTATTATTATCATAAGGAGATTTTTTCTTTTTTTTTTCGGGTCATTAAATAATAATTATCCCGTAATAATCCGTAAATTTTTCAAAGGTCGAATCCTTCCGGGAAGAAAAAAAAAACGTCTTTATTTTACTATTACCCCTCGGATTACCGATATCGGTTCCTTCCCCAACTCCCTCTCCCCCCGAAATAAATAAATTAAAATATTAAAAAAAAAAAAAAGGTGAGGGGAATTTAAAAAGCTCCCCACCATGCGATTTCCCAGGTCTTTTTCACGCATGAGAATTCGGCACCTGAAATTCGTTCGATTAAAAATTTAACGTAAAAAAAAAAAAAAAAATTTTTATTTTTGCGGTTAAAAACATTAAACGCGAAATTAAAATAAAATAAAAAATTCTCTCTCTCTCTCTCTCTCACGGTTTCGCATTGAAAATTTAATAAGACACAAAAAAGTAAAAAAAAATTTTAAACCGCAGCAAAGCCAAAAAAAAAAAAAAATTCCCACGTCAAATTGCCATAATTTATACGTTGAAAAACGAGACAAAATAATTATTCCACGATTTTTTAACCGTCGCAAAACAAACAAACCTTGTTTTTATTTTTTTTTTTTTACATTGAAGCCCTCGTGACAATTTTTTTTGCTGCAAAAAATAACAAAACTTTTTCATTTTTTTTTTAACGTCAGCAAAAAAAAAAAATTTTTCACCGTTTACGATCGTCAATAATAATAAAACGATCACACGCAATTTAAAAAAAAAAATAATTTTTTCCCCACGTTTAAACGATAGCAAAAATTAAAACACGTGATTAAACTATAGCAAAAAAATCTCACGACGACGTATTAATAATAATTATCTCCCTTTCTCTCTCTCTCTCAATAATAAAATCTTCGTTTTGTTTTTGTTTTGTTTTATTTTTTGCTACCCGCAATTTCCTTCTTTTTTTGCTATTATTTATTTATTTTTATTACAAATAATTTTCATTTTTATTTTTATCATCTTGTTTTGAAACTTTTTTAACAACCATATAATAAAAATAAAAAACTTTATTATTAATAAATAAAATTATTTTTAATTTTATTACTCTTCATTTTAATAATTTTTAAATTGTTAATAATAATGGGAAAGAGAGGGAGAGATAGATAGATAGAAAAATTTTTTTTTGTACACGCGTACACACACATGTGTGTGTGTGTGTGTGTGTGTACGCGTGTATATATAAAAATGATTTTATTATTTTTTTTTCCATTTTACAGACCTGGATTCGCTGGAATTCTGCGCGTTGGCTGGAATAGAGAAACTGCAGTTCCGTCCCGGCTGCTCGTCCAAACGAGAACATCACTCTATTCATCGAACAATCTAGAAAAAACACGTTTTTTTCCTATTATTATTATTATTATTTTTTTTTTTTTATCTTTTTTTCATACAATAATAATAATAATAATTTAACCGGGAGATTTAAAAACATCGGGACAAACACGCGACGGAACAAACGAAAATAAAAAAACGAAAACGACACGATTTACATTATTATTATTATTTATTTATTTATTATTATTTAACCGTTCGCGACAAAAAAAAGTTTCGTGTTACGAATATTATTATTATCATTATCATTATCATCAACTTCGTTCTGTTTTTTTTTTAATAATAATAATAACAAAACAAAATTTTTGGATTTTGTATTAAATAAAAAACGTAATAAATAAGGTAAGAATTTATTTGTATTTTTATTTAAACTTATTATTATTATTATTATTATTGATAAAAATCTCTGTCGTCTGCTTGGGTTTAATAAAAAAAAAAGGTTAAATTTATTTATTTAAAGAAGGAAATCCTCGATGGATTTCTTTTTTTAAATGATATTAATTTAAAAAAGTAAACAAATAAATATTTTTAAAAAAAGGCGCGAAGCAGAAGACACAAACATTTTTTTTTCTAGCATTAAATTGTTGTTGTTGTTGTTGTCGTTGTGAGAAACCAATAAAATGTCTTTTACGTCTGTCAACAAGTTTTTTGAATAGATTCGAAAAATAAATTTAAAAAAAAAAGTTTCCTGGAATAAAATTTTTTTTTCTTACCGCCTGGAATTATTTTATCCCGTTCCCTCCCTCTCTCCTCCCTTTCCTCCCCTCCCCTTCAAAAAAAAAAAACGGTGACGGTATCTATAATAATAGTCAATCGTGGCAGCAGTCAAAGAATTTACGTTAAACACGCGCACGCACGCGTTTATATATGTATATTTTTTTAAAAATCATTTATCAAAAAATAAATTTAAAATTTTTTCCGCCATATTGTTTGTTTTAAAAAACGAAATCATCGTTTTTATTTTTTGTTTGTTTGTTTGTTTAATGCAATCCCTTCGAGTTAAATTCGTTCGTTTAAAATAAAAAAAAAAAAAAAAAAAAAACGTCATGACAAAATTGTTTTTTTTTTTTTTTTAAATTTATTTCCTTACATTAAATTTTTCGTTTTTTTTTTTTTTTTTACCACCCGGAAAATTTTTTTTAATAGTTTTAGTTTTTTTTTTTTTTGGGGGAGTTGGGGGGGGAAAAAAGATCGAAGAGAGGGAGGAAAGAGGAGGTAATACTCTGATAATACTTTTTTTTTTTCTAGAGAAATTTAATTTTTATTTTTATTTTATTTTCCGTACGTTTATTCTTATCATTATTATTATTATTATTGTTAAACATGATAGAAAAATAAAATAATTTTTTCATATCAATTATCATTATCTATTAAATATTTTTTTTTTGGACGCCATATTTGTTTTTTTTTTTTTGTTCTAGAATTTTGATATGAATCATATTGAAAAATTTTTAAATTTATACTAAATTTTTTTTTTTTTTTCGTTTGTAAAAATGATAAAATAAATTTTATTATTAAATTCGTATGGTGGTATTTCCGTGTTATGTTTTTCAACGATCCCACAAAGACAACAACAACAACAACCGACCACAAGTCAATACGGGAAAAAAAAAAAAAATTGATTCTGCGCTTCGACATTTTTTTGTTGTTGTTGTTGTTTTTGTTTTTTTATAATGAATAATTTTAATCTTATTTTATTTTTTAAATGAGGTGAAGTTGAAATTATTTCGACAAAGTCAAATCCGACTTTGTTAAAAACAAACAAATTTTTTTTTTTAAAATAAAAAGATGAGAATTTAAAATAAATAAATGAAAGAAAAACAAAAAGAGAGAAAGAGAATGAATTAAATTTATTAAAACTGTTAAAACGATTCAAACCGATGTTTTCTTTTCTTTTCCCCCTTCCCCCCCAAAAAAACAAAACGAAAATAACAAAATTAACAGAAGAAAAAAAACAAACAAAAAAAAACGTTACGAAGAGTAAAAAAAAAGAGAGAGAAAGAGGGAAGAGAGAGGAAGAGGGAAAGAGACAAAAAGAGGCAAGAAAAAAATACATTTAGCAAAATGAAAATGAAAGGAATAGACAGACAGAGAGAGACGAAAGCAGTATGTAGAAGAGAAAAAGAGAGAGAGAGACGATTAAAAGATCAGTGTGTAGGAGAGAGAAAAAGAACAAACAGAGACACAGACAAAAAGAAAAAGAAAAAAATATTTAAAGAAGGGAAAGAAAGAGGAAAAGCATAAAAAAATAAAAAGGGAAAGAAGGAGAACGAAAGATAGAAAAAGAGAGAGAGAGAAAGTATAAAAAAATAAAGAAAGAAAAAGAGAGAGAAAAAAACCATTAAATAATAAAGAGAGAAAGAACGAGAAAGAAAAAGAAAGAGTGAGAGAAAAGGAATGATCAAGAAAGAGAGCGAGGAAGAAAAAGAACTTCGGGGAGAGAGAGAGAGAGACGAAGAAAAGTGCTGTGAGAGAAAGGAAGAAACAGATACACAGAGAGAGAAAGAGAGAGAATGAAACGAATTGGAAGAAAGATAAAAAGAGACAGAAAAAAAACATTTAGAAAAGAAAAAGAAAAGCAAACAGGTCAGAAACGAAATCAGCGTGTTAAAGAGAGTAAGAGAGAGAGAGAGAGAGAGAGAGAGAGAGAGAGAGAGAGAGAGAGAGAGAGAGAGAGAGAGAGAGAGAGTAATAAATTAATTATGTATATACGACATATAAAAGTAATAAAAAGTAATAGATAATTAGAGTGTAATAATAAAAATAAAAATTAAAAGGATTAAAAAAAAGGAAAGAGAAGGAAAACATTATGAGGAAACATAAAGGTTTAAAAAAATATAAAAAATTACAAATAAGGTAAGCGAAGGATGAAAAAAAAAAAACATAAAAAAATAAACGTTTGAATAAAAAAGGAAAAAAGGAAACAAAACAAACAATCGAACAAAGTCAAACGATAAAATAAAAAAACAATAAAAATGAAAAATGGCGAATTAATTTTTTTTTTTTTTTTGATTTTCCTGCGTAAATTAATTTGAAATGAGATTTTTTTAAACCATATAAATCCGTAACAATCAAACGTGAACAAACAAAAGAAGGAACGAACGAACAAACAAAAGAAGGAACGAACGAACAAACAAGTGTCCTTTGATCGAAACGATCGTAAAAAAAAAAAAAAACGGAAACTGCGTCCGGTAATTTTTTCAAACCTCGATATGCACTTCCGCTCTAGCTCACTTCCGCTTTCAGGTACTTCCGCCCTCGCGCACTTCCGACCTCTCGCGCACGCATTAAAAAAATTTTAAAAATAATACCTTTGATTTTGAGACGAACAATGATGATGATGATGATGTCTGCGGTTTTCGGGTCGGACGAAATTTGACGGTTCGCGTTAAAAGGAAAAAATTCTCAAAGGAATTTTACAATTGTAGATTGAATGTTTGTTAATTTAAAAAAAAACACGCGTATTAAACCGTTTCAAATAAATTTTTATTAAATAAATTCTTTAAAAACTAATCAAATTTATCATTATCATTATTATTGTTTTCAATTTTCATCGCAGAATGTTCTAGAAGAAGAAGTTTTTTATTATAACTATTATTATTATTAGTTTTTTTTACATTAAATTTCATCATTTCACGTTTCGATTCATTTCGTTTTTCATTTCCCTCTCCACTCCCCTCCCTCCTTTCCCGATTTTCGAAACGTTCGTTAGTTTTTCGACTCACAAAAAGTATCGAACAACCGGAAATGAAATCTTTCGATTTATTTTCGTGTTCTCGGACTCTTTCGTTGCATTCGATATGAAGTAAAAACATTTTCGATTTACAATTTTGCTCGTAAATGAACAATCGTGATCGTAGGAGTAAATGTATTTGTTCAATCACTTCCGGTTTTTTATTTTTTTAAATCGCAATGTATTTCCGGTACGTCAGTGCCAACGATACTAACTATCAAAATTATTTTTTTATTCTTCTCTTTTTTTTTTAAAATTTTTTCATCTCGCAAAATTTTTCATTTATCCGCTCCAATTTTTTCTGCTTTAACATTTTTCATCATCATCATTATCATTATCATTATTATCCTTATTATTACTATTATTATTATTATTATCATTAAGTGAACAAGTAACGGTCTAAAAATTTTTCCTATTTAAATACGCGACTTAATTAAAAAAAAAAAAATTTTTAATTATTTTTTACTTCCGTCCCTCCTCCCCCGCGTTTTACCAAAAACAAACAAGACAAACAACGCTATAAACATTTTCATCATCATCATCATCATCATCATTATTATTATTTCCTTTACGTGTTTATATCCTTTTTTTTTTACTTTGTTATATTTAAAAAAGTTAATTAAATAAAAGAAAAAAATGTTAAAGAGAATGAATGAAGAAAAGGAAGAAGAAAAAGGAAAAAGAATGAAAAGGATGAAAAATTTTACAACAACCGACAAATTTCAAATCCCGACAACAACAACAACAAAAAACAAAAACGAGAAAATTTTAAATAAATAAATACTAAAAGATAAACAAGAGTGATTAGTCAGTTAGTTATATAAAGTTCTTTTATTAACAAAAAAAAAATTTTTTTTCTCCCTTATTTCGCTCCTGCGTAAAAACTTTATTCGAACCACATCGGAAAATTTTATATATATATATCGTTTAACCGGAAGTAAATATAAATAAATATAATTATTCGTCAAACTTTTTATTTTCTAAATGAATCCATCATCAATTCTTTTTATTCTACGAATAAATACACTTTTTCTAAATACACTTTATTTCGCACATATTTATCTAAATACACGACGACGAGTTTAAACCGAAAAAAATAAATTTCGATTAATCGATTCGAAACCGCGATTCGTTTTTTTGTTTTACGATACCTTTGGGAAAAAAAAAAAAAATATCGAAAAAAAATTTTTTTTACGCAATTTGAAATTATCGAATAATATAATTTCGAAAAAAAAAAAGAAAAAAAGGAAGAAAAAGAAAGGAAAAAAAGGAAAAACAATGTTTTATATCAAGTCGAAAAAAAGAAAAAAGAAAAAATTTTTCCCACGAGTCTAACTCATTTTCTTCTTACACTTTCTTTTCTTTTCTTTTTTTTCCTTTTCTCCTTCCACGTACAAAAACCCTAAACTTTCGTTTAAAATTATTATTATTATTATTATTATTATTAAGAGGGGGAAGGGGGGATGGGGGAGGGGTTAATTTTTTTTTCTTTTTTCTTTTTTTCTTTCTTTTTTTTTTTTCTCTCAAATTTTTATCGGATTCGTTCGTACCTTGAAAAATTTCTCACCGTCATTATTATCATTATTATTAATAAATTTTTTTTTCCCTGGAAACTCTACCGGAAAAAGAAGAAAAAAAATTTTTTTTTTCCCAGACATGTTATAAATCCCTCGGGTTAAAAAATGAAAATTTTTTTTCTTTTTGACCTTTTGTTAAAAATTTTACATAGAAAAGTTTTTCCCGGTTAAAACCAAAAAAAAAAAAAAAAAAAAACCGTCGTCGTTGCTGACACGACGACATTTTTCCCCAATATGCTGTTGGCCTTTCCTCCTCGCCCCTCCTTCCCTCTATCCACACCCCCTTCGAATCACGAATCGACACGGAATTCCTTTCAATTAATAATAATACAAACAAAAAAAAAATTTAAACTCTTTTTCGTATTTGTCGTTTGTTTCGTATGTATCGTTTGTTTAGTGATTATCGTTTGTCGTTTGTTATCGATATTATGTTTGTCTTTGTACGTTTCAAGTGAACGAAAATTTTTTTTTTCCTTTTTAAAACTATCCTATAAAACTAAACGAATACTATTACCCATTTGTTCTTTTTCCGTTTGTTTGTTTGTTCTTTTTTCTCACCGAAACTTTTTTTTAACAAACAAACAAAAGGAAAACGATTACGTTTGTGAATTCTCGCTTATTAAATTTTCAATGCAAAAAAAAAAAATCGATTTGGAATTTTTTTTTTTTTTTTCTTAAACCGCATTTTAAAAAATTTTTCCCGCCATTTTTATTTCAAAATTTTTATCGATAAAATTTTATCAGTAACGGTTAAATAATTATTTGAATTGTGTCTGTCAGTCAGCCAGTCAGAAAATTTTTTTTTTTTTAATTAAAAAAATTTCACGTTTTGAAATCTCTCTACTCACTCCCTCCTCTCTCTTTCTCTCTCTCTCTCTCTCCTTCCCTTTCTCACCATATCCCGAACCTTTCTCTTCCTCCTTTCTGTTTCAAACCTGTCTCTTTTCTCTCTCTCTCTTCCTGCCTCTATTCCAAACCTCTCACTTTCTCCCAACCTTTCTCTCTCCCCGTTTCTTTCTCTCACCCCGTCTCTCTCTCTCTCCCTCTGTCTTCTCTCTCAATCCTTCGTAACAATTTCTAAAAAAAAAAAAAAAAATTTTTTTTTTTTTATATTTTTCGTCCGATAAACGAGAGAAAATTCAGGGACTTTTATTATCTCATAGAAATTATTTCCGGTTTCCTAACTTCTTCGTCGGTGCATTTATGCTTTCTGCTTCTATAATCTCTAACTCAGGCTAATTTTTCCGCCTCGTCAAACTTTTCCTACCAGATTTTTTTTTTTTTGCGACGATAAAACTTGTTTAAAGATTTCAAAATTTTTTTTTTTTTTTATTATTATTATCTCGTATATGATTACGAAACGATGAAAAAAAAAAAACTTTATATACGTACGAGAGAAAATAACAACAACAACAACAACAACAGCAAAAAATCGACAGATAAAAAATTTTCCATGATAAAAATGTCAAAAACGGAAATACATCAAAAATGTCGCTTTAAAAAAAATTTTCTTTTTTCTTCTCTAAACTTACAGTTTAATTAACGAATATAAACATATATTTTAAACTAATCAAAAACATTACGAATTATATCATATCGTTATCAATTTCCGCACCCGGTTTTTGTAAAAACGGAAACGGAAAATTCGCTCGAGCGCGCGCGCGAAAAAACAAAAATTTCAAAAATTAATTTATTATTAATCGTTTACGATCGCCTACGACAACATATTAATTGAACCTAATTATCGTTTGATTAAAATAAGCGCAACATGGTTTTTAAATGAAATAAAAATCGTTATCATAAGTCACACAATTTAAATGGAAAAGAAAACGAGTTTCAGACTTTTCTTTTTGTTTTCATTTTTTTTTTTCCAAGTAAATCGTGTTTTTTTCCGCAAGTAAAACCGCATCGTCTGCTAAACAATAATTTTCTTTTTTGTTTGTTTGTTTTTATTAAATAAAAACCTTTTGAAAAAATTGAAAAAAAAAAAAAAAAAAAACAAAAGAAAAGAAAAGAAAAAGTTTAAAAATTACCGAACTGGATATGAAAGAAAAAATTATTATTATTAGTGCATTCGCGATGACTTTTTTTTTTTTTATTTCAAAGCTTAAAAGAAAGTTATAAGATTAACCTTTTGACCTATTAAATCTCACAATTGTTTGAAAACAAAAAAAAAAAAAAAAAAAAAAAATTTTTAATTTTTTGTCTCGTAGCTTAAGAGATTCAATCGGAAAACAAAAAATAATAATAATAATAAGTATTATTATTATTATTAATTGTTAAAAACGTTCAGAATAATGTTCAGAACCGATGAGAAAATAAATAAATAAAAATTTATTAATTAACACAACCGACTCTTCTCCAAATTCTTTTTGGTTTCAATTTTCCTTTTTTTTTGTCTTCCTTTTAATTTCTTCAATTTTTCCTTTGAATTTGTAAAAGGAAAAATCAAATAAGACATGCCGATTTTAAATCTCCCGTTTTAATTTTGTCAAAAAAACTATTCGCGTTTTAATAATAATAATAATAATAATAATATTAAATTCTAAATTGATTACTAAAAAAAATTTTTTTATTTCAATTTATTATTCGACAAACTACTTCCGGAATTATTATCATCATCACCATTATTATTATTAATTTTAAAAAAAATATATATATTATATACGCGAAACGACATTTTTTTTTCTTCTACATTCTAGAATTTTTGTTTATTTGATGACGTAATAACACATGAGTAAAATGGTTTTTCCTGTCAAAATCCTGTTACGATGAAATAAAAAAAATTTTTGTTAAGTTTTATCTTTCCAGTATCGATTTCGAAATAATAAAAAATATTATTATTATTATTACTCTTTGACAAATTCCATATTTTTTTTTCTAAAAAAATAAAAAAATGATAAAACAACAATCATTTCCGGTTTAGAAAAAGAAATTTGAAAAAAAAAAAAACAAAAATTTGTATCAATTTGTCGAATTTTTAATTTTCATACATTTGAAACAAGTTTCCAAAAAATTTTCTTTTCTTTTTTTTTTCCTTTTCGTTTTAATCAAAAATTATTTATGATAAAATAAAATTCTTCTAGAAACTTCGAAAAATTTTCACATTCGAATCTTTTTACGTATAAAAAAAAAAAAAAAACGAAAAAATTTGCCAAAAAAAAAAAATTGAAATCAAAATTTTTTTTTTTTGATTAATGATACGAAAAAATTTAATTAAATTTTCTTTTTTTTAAATTTACTCACTTCCCCCCCTCTCTCTCTCTCTCACTCTCTCTTCAACGTGGAAGCAGATTTTTTACGTCGTTAACAATAAACTCTCACGATCGATTATTATTACTTTTATTTTTTATAATTTAAATCGAAAGAAAAAAATTTTTTTTTTAGCGAGTCGGATAGTTAAAATAAAGTTCATTGACCGTGAAACGACGACGACGACGAGGATTTTTATCAGTCACGATTGATAATTTGATAATTATTATTATTATTTTCTTCTGCCACTTTTTTTTTTTTTTTATTAAAATCAAATTTTTTTTAGTTAAACTTAATAATACGTTACGAACAACAACAACCAAAAAAAAAATCAATAATAATTTTTTACAACTTCCTTTTCTATTTTTAAATCCCTTTTTTCTCTCTCTCTCTCTCTCTCTATTTAAGGTTTCCTTTTTTAAATATTAATAATATAAAAATTAATAAGAAAAAAAAATCTGAAAGAAGATGAAGATGAAAAAAGTAAAAAAAAAAATAATTGAATACATCGCAATTCATTTTCCATCCTAAAAAAAAAAAAAATCCTCTTCAGACTGTCATCTCTTGCATAATTTATTTTATTTTTTTAAAATCTCTCTCTCTCACTTTCTCATTCTCTCTCTCTCTCTCTCCCACACATTCTCTCATTCTCTCACACACTTATTCATTCACTCGTTCTCACTCTTTCTCTTTCTTTCTTTCTTTTTCTCTTTTTTTTTTTCTTCTTA
>NW_002987835.1:74060-86733 GCF_000006295.1 Pediculus humanus corporis | reverse complement strand
CACCCCACCCCGTTCTTCCCTCCCATAATTTTCCTTTCAGAATCCGCCATTTTGTAAATTTTTCTTTTCTTTTCTTTTTTTTTTTTATGGAAATGTGATCGAATTAAAAAAGAAAAATGATAATAATCAATCAATCAATCAATCAGTCAAACAATGGGTTTGGTAGATTTTTTTTAAAAATATGAAAAAAATTTTATTTAACCAGCATCCGGTTTCCGTAAGAAAATTTAATATCCGTTTCCGGTTAAAAAAAAAAACAAAAAAAAGAAAATTTATTTATTTATTTATTTTATCATTTTATTTTGAATACTTATCATTATTTATTTATTTACATCTTTAATATTTTCGAACGAAACACTAAATAAAATTTTTGCGAATCGCGGGAGGGGAGGGGGGAAGGGAGGGAATAAAAAAGGTTTTCAAATTTACTTGAAACTGAATAAAATTGTTTTAAAATTATTTGACCCTAAAAGTTATAAAATTTTATAAATTTTTCACTCGAAACTTTTTTACTCGAATTTATTACGGTGGGGGAGAGCAGAAGGGGCGGAAGGGGATGAAAAAGGGTGGTGAAGATGACCGTGGATTATAAATAGAGAAAGAAGAATGCGATGGGAAGACGGAAAGAAGGCGGTGGATCGTTGGATGAAAAAAAAAGAGGGGAGGGATATAAAATATGATAAAGAAGGCGGTGGATTGCATGATGGACGAGCACGCGGAGGGGAGGGAGGAAGTAGGAGGGGCAAGAATAAACCGGAAATAAAAAAGAAAAAAATTATAAACTTAAATAGTGTAAAAAAAAAAAAACAAAATGGCTGAAAATATTGTTGCCGAAAAAAAAAAAACAACTAATCAAATAATTTTAAATTTCCCGGGTTTTTTAACCACCGGAAACGGAAAACGAATAGAAAAATAAAAAAAATCTTTTTTTTTTTTTTTCGTAAACTTCACAAATCTAAAAATCACAAAAAAAAGAAAAGAAAAGAAAAGAATAGAAAACAATAAACGGACGTCAAGTATATAAAAAAAAATTTTTTTTCTAGAAAATTCGTTGTTGAACTTTTGCTTTACACGCTTCGTTAAAATTTAACTAAAATCATTTGTTAAAAAGTATGTGAAAAGAAAAAAAAAAAGAAAAAGAAAATCAAAATTCCGACATTTTTCTTTTTACAAAAAATAAAATAAAATAAATAAAAATAAATTTTGTTGTTAAACCGTTTAAATAAAATTTATACTCGACAAATTTTATTACATTTATTTTTTATTTCACTCTCTCTCTCTCTTTATATCTCTCCATCTCTCTTTATCCGATTATTTCTATCGTTACCTTTTCTCTCTCTCTCTCTCTCTCTCTCTCTCACTCTCTCTTTCACGCAAATTATCATCAACAAACACAATGAATTATTTAAATAATTTATTTTTAATAATTTTTTTTAAAAAATATTTTTATAATTTGCAACGTTGCCAATTTTAACAAATTATTTAAATTTAATATGAACCGTTAAGCGTTAACGCCGCCATTTTGTTTACGTAAAATCCGTTACGTTAAAAATATCATTTAACAATTGATTGATTTATTTTATTTTTTTTATAACGTGTTAATTAATAAATTTTTGTTTGTTTGTTTGTTTGTTTATTTTTAGCGGTCATTGAAATTGTTTTCAAACCGAAATATCATCCGAACGTGTGAATTTTTTTTTATGAAAACGAATAAAAAACCGCAAGAAAAAACCGACGCTTGAAATTTTTTTTTTTTTTTTTTACACTCGACATTTTTACAACCGTTACGAGAAGGCGGTGGAAAACAAAAAAAAAAACATTTTATTTCGTTTCGTTTGTCATTTTGTTTTATTTTTTTATCATTTTTATCAAAGAATTTTAGAGTTTTTTTTTTTTTTTTAAAATTTTTCGAGATGGAATTTTTTTTAAATAAAATATTTCGTCCGTTTTTTTTTTTTCATAAATTTTCAAATAATTTTCGAACCTTTTCCCCCCCCTTCCCCCCTACTAAAAAACATTTTAAGTATTTAATTGTTCATTCATATTAATAATAATAATAATAATATAAAAAAAAAATTCAAATATTTTTTTCTCAATATAAAAAAAATAAAATAAAAAAGATTTTCCACCACGCAAATTTAATAATAATAATAATAATAATAATAATAATAATAAATCGATTTTAAATAAGTAAATAAATAAATAAATAAGAACAAAATATTAAATAAAAATAATAAATAAATAAAAATAAATAAGTAAATAAATATTTAAAATGAAAATCTTTTTTTTCACAAACATTTTATTCATTTTCCTTCTGGCACCTAAAGAAAATTTTTTTTTTTTATTTTCTTATTCCTCCGCCTACTTCGCTTACCTCACTCCCTCCCCTCTGACATTTCTCCCCTTACGCTATTTACTTTTTCGATCGCCCACCGCCGTTTTGCAAAAAAAAAAAGAAAATTTTTTTTTCCCGCCAAAATTTTAAATTATTTATTTATTATAAACAAACCACACGCGCGCACTCTATCGTAATAATTTTGTTTTTATATATTTTGACAACATAATACCACGTGTTTTTTAAAGCGTGAGTATGTGGTTGTGAGAGAGAGAGAGAGAGATGGAAAATACCGATGAAAAACAAACCCGTAAAAGATATGAAAATTTTAACGTTAAGCTTTAAACAGTTAATTACGGTTATAATTACGTGTTTAAGCATCTATTTTAGTTAATGCGGATTAAACAAGAGAAAAAATTTTTTTTAACCCCTTCCCCTTCCCTCCTCCCCTCCCTTTTTTATATTCAAAACTTTTAAAATTAACCCGAAAGTCAAAAAAAAGAGAGAGAGAGAGAGAGAGAAAAAATTTTACCTGGATTTAATTTTTTTTTTTTTTAAACATTAAAACTTTATAATTATCGTCAAATTATATTATGACCAAATTTAAAAAAATTTTTTTGAAATCGTTTACAGGACGATTAAAAATTTAACTCTATTATTATTATTATTATTATTAATTTAATCGTTTCGTGGAAAATGGGGGAGGGGAAAAGTTTAAAGGGATTTCCTTTAGATGAATTTTTAAAAAATCAAGAGAGAAAAATAAAAATATAATAAATAAATAAATCAAATGATGTTTAATTATAAAAATTTTTTTTCTGCTTCCACGATAAAAAAAAAAAAAGAAAAAAAATTTGAAACTTTCGTTTCAAGATATTATTATTATTATTATTAAATAATATACGAATGAAAGAGAAAATAAGAAAAGAAAAAGGATGAAAAAATTCTTTTTTTTTTTTGACCTTTTGACCCTCATAATTGTTTTTTTTTTTTACGAATAAACAAAAGCGCGGCGAATCTTTTTTTATTTAAAGAAATTGATGCGGGCAGATGGGAAAAAAAAGTGTAAAAAGAAAAAGAAACAAAAAGAAAATTTTAAAGAAAGTTCTAGAAAGATAAGTTTAAAAAAAAAAAAATTAAATTTGACACAATGAATGAAAAAAATAAATTTAATGGATAAAATTGTCATAAAAGGACGAAAAAAGGACGAAAAAAAGGACAAAAAAAAGGAAAAAGAAAATTCGAGATACTAGACAACCGGAACAAAAACGTGACAACTTCCGGTAAATCGATTTAAAACGTTTGAAAATTTTAAATTATTTTTTAATTTTCTTTTTCTCTTTTCTATTTCATTATTTTTTACTTAACTTAATTATTTTCTGGTTCCACGATCAACCAAATAAAATTTCATTCAATCAATCATTCATTCATTCAATCATTCAATCAATGAATCAATCAAAAGGTTTTTAATAACGAATACTTTTAAATCAAAATAAATTTTTTTTTTTTTGTTTTCTTCCTTTCGTTCGTCGGGAAAAACCGGAAATGAAAAATTTTAACCGCCAGAAAAAAGGAAAAGAGAAAAACCGGAAACTGACATTTTCTGGCGTTTTCCCTTTTATTATTATTATTGGGATTTTTGTTGTTGTTTTTTTCTTCTCTTTTCTTTTCTTTTTTTGTTTATTTTTTTTTTCGAGTCAGACATTTTCCTTTTTTTTTCTTTTTGCTGAATCGAAATTTTTCTTTTTGTTTTCATTTATCTGTCAAAAATGTTTATTTTCGTGATTTTAAAAAAACTAGCGATCGACCTAAATTTATTTAAAATATGACAAAAAACTTTATTTTTTTTATTTTTCTTTTTCCAACAGGAATAAAGTTTTTCTTTTATTTTTCGGGAACAACCAAAAATCGACCACGTACGACAATTTTTTTTTTTTTGTTTTATTACTCCCGGACAATTTCCGTAATCTTTAAACTTCCCACCCCTCACCATCGTACCCCTCCCCACTTTTTTCTTCTCCCCTTTTCTTTTGGATTCGTTTCATTTAATTTCCCGATCGCCATTTTGAATTTTCACCCCCTCCTTTCACGTCTTAATCTCGAACGAACCAACTTGACCTTGAATTTTTGTTTTTTTCCCTTCTCTTTCCCATTCCCAAGAACTATATCATTAATATTATTATTATTGTTGTTGTTGTTGTTGACGTAGTCGTCGTCCTAACGCAAAATAAAAAGAAAATTCTGGAATAATAATAATAATAATAATAATAATAATAAAAGAGAAAGGAAGAAAGAAAGAAAAAAATTAAAAAAACGGTTGAATGACTTATTCAAAAAAAAAAAAAAAATGGATGAAGATGAAGAAAAAGAAAAGGGAAATTTTTTTTTTTCATATTAAAAAAAAAGGAAAGAAAGAAAGGAAAAAAGGAAAGAAAGGAAGAGAAAGAAAAAAAAGAAAAGAAGAAAATGACAATTTCAATCAATTCACCAAAAGCTTTTTTAATAATATGATTTCTTTTTTTTTTGTGTGTGTGAAAGTCAAATTGAACATTTTTTTTCCTTTTTTTTTTTTTTTCAATAAAACGAAAAGTGAAAAAAATAAAAAGAAAGAGAGATGGGGGAGTGGGGGGCAAAGGAAGGTAGGGGGAAGGAGACGGAAAAGAAGAAGAAAAAACAAAAAGAAAGAAAAAAAAAGTAGAAAAAAAGAATTTGAATTTTTTTTTTTTTTTAAATTTCAACCGCCGCAAAATTTCTTCCGCCCCGCCTCTTCGCCCTCCCCTCCCCATTTCCATTTACTCCCCCCCCCATAAGAATAAAAAAAAAAGAAAATATGGCTGTTCAACTTTTATTATTAAATTTAATTTACATAATCAATGGTAAATTTTAAAAGGAAAGTTTTTTTTTTCTCCCGTTCATTTCCCCCCATTCATCCCTTTCTCTCTCTCTCTCTTAACGTCACCATCTACCTATTCATTCATTCTCTCATCTCTCTTTCTCTTTCTTTCTCTACTCATTTTTAAATTATTTATTTTGTGTGTGTGTTCGAACGACTACATTTAGCAATTAGAATTATTTACAAATCGGATTTGTTTTTAAAAGCGTTTGAGAAAAAAACCGGGGGTAAGGGGTTTGAAGGGTTGAGGGGTAAGAAAGGGAAAAGAGAGGAGAATTGAAAGAGAGACAGAAGAAGAAGAAGAAAAAAAGGTAGAGAAACGCGGTGAAAATTTTAATTTCATAAAATCCCACAAAAAGTTTACGTACGTACGTAATAACATAAATAAATAAATGAAAAAAAAAATGGAGAATCGTGACGTCGTAATTAAATATCATTTTAGTATTTAAAAATTAAATTAAAAACCTTTAAAAAAAAAAAAAGGGTAAGAAAAAGTCAAAAATTCAATTAGAATTTGGCGAAAAGTTAAAAAAAAAAAAAAAAAGATACAAGGATAAATTTAATAATGAAATAAAAAGAGAAAGAGAGAGAGGTAAAGAGTGGAAGAAACTAAAAAAAAGGCAGAGTGAGAGAGAGAATGAGATTAAAAGAGAAAAAGAGTGAGAGAAAATGAAAGAGAGTTGGAGAGTAAGAGAGAGAGAGAAAAAGGAATAGAAAAACACAGAGAGAGGCAGAAAATGAAAGAGACTGAAAAAAAGGCAGAGAGAGAAAGAAAAAGAAATAGAAAAACAAAGAGAGAATGAGAGAGTGAAAGAGAGATAAAAAAAGAAAAAGAAGTAGGAAGAGATTGGAATAGGCTGAAAGAGAGTCAGAGAGAGTGAAAAAAAGCTAAAAACATTGAAAGAAAATGCAAGAGAGTGTGGGAAAGAGCGTGAAAAAGAGAGAGAAGGAAAGGAAGAGAGATAAAAAGAGATAAAGGAAGGAAGAAAAAGCAAAAAAAATATACATTTTTCGCCATATTTATTTAGTAAAAAACCTTAAAAAGGAAAATAAGCAGGGAAGGAAAAAAAAAAAATCGTCCTGGGGTTTTTGTTTCACACGCACACCCGCACTCCCAAACAACATCCTCCAGATTTTCTCTAGATAAAACAGAAAAAAAAAAAAAATTAAAAACTTTTGATTTCCATTAATCCGCCATTTTTTTTTTTTTTTACTTTCAATCCCAAAAAAATCGACAAAAAAATGGAGTTCATTAAATGTAAAAAAGATGAAAGAGGAAAGCGTAGGCGGTGAGAAAAACGTGGGCGGGAAAGGAGGGGTTGGACGGGGGGGGCGGGCGGGACGGGGATGTAGTCGGATCGTCGGCGGTTAAAAGAAAAAAAAATTTAAACTTTGAACCAAACACGTGATATCGGAAACACCCGAAAACGAAAACTTTTTAAATTAATAAAATTTTATTTTATTTTTTTTTACATTACGAGTAATTAATTAATTAATTAATAAAATACATAAAATCAAGATAAAAATTTTTTTTTTCTTCTGCTTTTATCTATCTATCTCTCTCTCCCTCTCACTCCCTCTTTCTCCCCCTTTCTCTCTCTCACTCTCTTATTCTTACTTTCTCCGTCTATGGATTACCCGAAAATAAAATCGAACACGTTTTAAATTAAATTTTTTGTTTTAATCTTTCTCTGTCTCTCTCACTCTCTTTCTCTCTTTCCTTTTAAAACCTTTTTTCCTTTTTTCCTTTTTTTTAAACTAACATTTATTTCCAACCTTTTTTCTTTTTTTTTTTTATAAATTTTTATCTTAGTTTCTTTTTTTAACCTTTTTATCACCTTCTCTTTCCTTCTTTTTATCATTTCTCTTTCTCTTTCTCTCATTTTCTCATAAATTTTATATATAAACTTTCCTTTTCTCTATCTCTCTCTCTCTCTCTTTCATTCATAAAATAAAATTATGCTGGGATATAAATTTTTCGCCTTTTTTTTTGTAATAAAAAGAATTAGTTTTAAAAATGTTTTAAATTACAAAAAAAAAAAAATGACGAAAACGAAAGTGGCGGAAATAGATGAAAAAACAATAATAATAATAATAATTCGTACATATGCGTGAAAGTGTGTACATATTTATGATTTATGCGTTTCCTTTTATTCTCACTTTTATTTTTTCTTTTTTAAATTAAACGCTCGAAACAAATGAATAAATAAAAAGGGATGAATGAAAAAAAACCATGACGAGAAAGACGGCGGTGGTGACGGTGGTGGTGGTGGTAGTGGCGGTACGGAGGGGATAAAAACTGGAGAAGAGAAAAGGGGAAAAATAACTGGAATCGTTTTGAAATAAAAAAAAAAAAAAAAAACACGTCGTCGTTTCCACGTAACTAACGTTTTATCTTAACCTATTTTTTACTTTCGAACATAAAACGGCGATGATGATAATGATGATGATGATGATGGTGGTGGTGATGATGATGGTGATGGTGGTTGTGATGATGACACTCAATTGATAACAAAAAAAAAATATCCAACACGTAGAAAGAAAAAAGAGAAAAAATGAGAGAGGAAGAGAGAAAGTGCATTAAAAAATTTAGAAAGAAAGAAAGAGAAAGAGCATCAAAATACACAAAGAGAGAGAGAGAGAAAGAGAGAAGCAGAGAAAAAAAGAACGATAAAGAAATAGAAAGAGAGAAATAAAAAAAGCATCAAAAATTAGAAAAAAAAAAAAAAAAGAAAGAACGCGAGAGAGATAGAGTGAAAGAGCATTAAAAAAAATAGAGAGAGAAAGAAAAAGGACGAAAAAAAAGAGAGAGAGAGAGGGGGGATAAAAATAAGGCTGAAGGGATGGATAATTAAAAAAAAAAAAAAAGAAGACAGATGAAAAAATATAATTCATAACTTTTTGAAAATTATTTAATTTAATTTATCATTATTATTATTATTTTTCAACGTTCTGGATCGAAAGAAAGAATAAGATGAATAAAAAAGAATTTAAAAAAAAACAGAAAGAGAGAGAGAGAGAGAGAGAGAAAGAGGAAGAAAGACAAAAAAAAAGACAAAAATTTTTTTTAAAAATCCATTAGAGAAAACCCAAACCAATCGATCGGCGGTTGTTATCGATTTACTAATAATAATAATAATAATACTAAACAAATGTAATTAATCAATGAATAAATTTTCCATCGTTTCCACAATGTACTAATAATAATAATAATGGTATTAAATGACGTCACAGATTTTAATACCACGGATTGTTTAATTAGTTATTAGTTTTAGTCCTATACACTAATTTAACATCTTTCATTTTCATTTTCCGAAAAAATTTATTTCGTAACGAAAATTCCATCTTACTGGACCATAATAATAATAATAATAATCCTTATTATTATTATTATTATTATTATTATTATCTCTCACGTTTTAGAATTCGAGAAAATTCCAAAGGTAACCAAATAAAAATCAAAATTTAAACGACTGGAAACAAAAAAAAATTCGAAATTCTCAATGGGAAAAAGAACCCCTCCTCTCCTCTCCTTTCCCCTCCCCTTTCTTTCGTTTCTATTTTAACTTTTATTAACTTCCCTCCCTCCTCACTCCCTTCCCTCCCTTTCTTTTCCCTCTGGAAAATTTGTTGACTTTTATCAAGGCGAGACGAATTTCGTCTGGAACCAAAAAAAAAAAAAAAGGAAAATTCGAATAAAAATTTATACCGAAATTTTTTCTTTTTTCAACCGTAGAGAAAAATTTTTTAATTAATAATAATAATAATAATAATAATAATAATGATGATAATGATGATGATGATGATAATGGGTAAAAATTGATGATTAATTAATGTCGAAAAATTTAAGTAGTAGTGACACTCATTAATAACCTTAACCAGATGTTAAAGTTAGGAAAAGTTTATAAAAAAAAAAATAAGGGGGGGAGAGCGGGCGGGGCAGCAGGTCGAAAGGTTTCCAGGATGTTAACGCGCACGCAACCACCCATGCAAGAGTTTGTCGTGCGAACAAAACACACACACGACAAAAATAATAATTTAAAATTAATTGTTCAATTTTTAGAGAAAAAAAGAGGAAAAGAGGGAGAGAAAAATTTTTTTTTTCATTTTCCTCCTCCGATATTAATTAAAAGGTAATTGAAGAGGAGGAGAAGGAGGAGGATGGGGAAAGGAAAAGGAAAAAAAAATTTAAATTAAATCGTAAAAAGTTTGAAAAATTTTCTCTCTCTCTCTCTTTCTCTCTTTCTCTTTCTTTCTCTTTTTACTTTCTATGACTTTTAAAGAAAAAAAAATTTTTTTTTTTTTTGTTTGTCGTACTAAATATTAAAAGATTATTTATTAAGAAATTATGAATAGAGAGAGAGAGAGAGAGAGAGAGAGAGAGAGAGAGAGAGAGAGAATGAAAACAAATAAAGATTTTTAGTAATAATTTTTTTTACAAAAAAAGTTTTTAACTCATTTTTTACGTCCATTTTTGTTTGTTATAATAATTTGTTTTTGTTTGTTATATACATTTGAAAAAGTTTAAAGTTCAGGTAGTACCAAAAGTACAAAAAAAAAAAAATTTTAATCCTCCAATCGAACGGGGGAAAAAAAAAAAAAAAACCCGGGAATTTTCAAGTAAATTTGAATTTCAATATCGTAAATAAAAAATGCAAAAGCACAAAACTTTCTTTATAATATAACTTGACTTTTAAGTTCTCCTATTGCCCTTTCGATCTATCTATCTATCTTTATCTCTCTCTCTTTCTCTCTCACTCTCTCTTTATCTTATTTCCTTTTAAAATTTAAGGTTCATTGAATGTTCAAAATGAAAATGAGAAAGAAAGAGAGAGAGAGAAAATAGTTTTTTTTTTTTTTAAATTATATATGACGTGAGTTATAAAATTCAATGTGAATTTTTTTTTTTTTTTTGTTTTTTATCGAACTTTAGAATATAACGGTATATCAGTTTACGTTTCATAGAGTAATAAAACAATTTTTTTTATAACGGTAATAGTAGTAGTAGTAGTAGTAATAATAATAAAAAATGCGCGGGATTTTTGAATGATCAAAAGCGCGAGAAAAAAATTCGATTGTGATGATGATTATAAATAAGGAAATGATGGTAGTAGTGATAGTGGTGGGGGTGGTGGTGATAATGATAATTATTATGATGATGATGGTGATGATGATAATTATGATGATGATGATGATAGTGATGATGATTGTGATGATTGCGGTGATGTAAGCGGTAGGACTGATCATGAAGATGATGATGATGGTGTTGATGTTGATGGTGATGATTTTAATGGTGGTGGTGGTGATGATGATGATAGATGCGATGGTGACGTCGATGATGATGACGATGATGTTGATGTCGATGAGGTGATGATAACGAAGGCTGGGGTGTGGTGGTGATGATGATGAAGACGAAGATGAAGATGACGATGTTGTGATATTAATGATTGTAGTGATAGATGCGATAGTGACGTCAATGACGATGATAATGATGATACAATTTTATTACGTTTCCAATAGAAAAAAAAATTATTATTATTATTATTATTTGTTTTATTTTTTCCGAGAATCGATTTCATAGTTTTTTGTTTTATCCACTGTTGCCATTATTACGATTCGTTTTCCTTTTTTTCCTTTTTTTTCTTTCCCCCCTCCCTCCGATTGTAGTTTTTATTAGTCGCGATTTTACTTCGAAATGATCCCCGTATAATCTCGTTTCTTTTATTATTATTATTACTATTTTTTTTTTTTTTGCTAAATCCATTTTTCACTCGGAATAATCCTTATAAAAATAATTGAAATATTTTCTTTTTCTTTTTTTTTTCCCCCGTAGAAAAACCTTTTTTCATCGTCAGCCATTTTCTAATTTTTTTTTTTTTTTTTTTCGTTTCCGTCGGTCGTCCATGTTTATTGCAATTTTTAAAAACGTTTTTCATTCTTTTCGTCTCAATTTATTTTCTCCGTAAAAAAAAAAATCCACTTTTATTTAAAAATCCCTCCATCTTTAATTTGATAGAATATTAATAATATTAATAATAATGATAATATTTGTTGTTTAAATCGATGCCGACGGGCGATACCCGAACGAAAAAAAAAAATTTTTATAACATGTTTTTGTCACGTGACATAAACAAAAATCCGACGGAAATAGATCATTTTTTAATATAATTTATATTAAAAATCAAATAATTAATCTTGTCAAATTCAATATGGCGGTTAATCGTTTCCGTTTAAAAAAAAAAAAATTATTTTAACTTTCGAACGAAAAATTTTTCCGTTACGCCATTAAAAAAAATGAAAAAAAATTTTTTTTTTACTTACCAATGACGTCACGACTCTGGAAAATGACGTTTATGTTTTGTTTTTGTTTTCTCCCCCATTCAAGTCGAATCGAACAAAAGAGCGATGAACGTCTGGAAAAATTAAAAAAAAAACCGTTAAAAAAAAAAATAATAAGGATTTCACACGTTGTAATTTTTTTTTTTCGTTCGAGCTTTTAAAAAAAAAAAATTTTCCAACGCATTATACAATCGTTTCTCTCTCTCTCTCTCTTTTACCCTTTCCATAATTTTTTTTCTGTTTTTCATATTTCAAACAATTTTCCAGAATTTTTTTTTTTTTATAATGTAAAAGCCTCGTAATTTAATTTAATATTTATAAAAAAAAACTGGACGATAATTTATAACTTCATGGAAATTATTATTATTATTATTTTTTTTTAAAGTTGACATTTTTCCGTATACTCTCTCTCTATCTCTTTCTCTCTCTTTTTAATAAAAAGTGAATGATGATAATGATGAAAATTACTAATTTTGTTTTTTCTTTTACGGTAACTGGAAAAACGTATTGGATCAGGTTTAAAAAAAAAGAGGGGAGGAGAGGAAAAAATCAAAATTTAAGGTACGACTGGAAAACTTTACTGGAGAGCTTAAAATATTTCCGTAATTATCATCCCAGAAGGCTAAGAAGGATGGAAAAAGGGCGGAAGAAGGAGAAGTACATTCGCTGGAGATTTGAAAATGTTTAAAAAAAATTATCGTTACGAAAACAAAACCGGAAATAGTTGTAAAAAAAAAAATAGGGAGAAGAAGACATTTTAAAATCAATTGAGGTCACGTGGTTTTTTTTAAAAATCTAAATAAAAAATTATTTTTTGTAACCTGGAGAAAATTTTCGAGTTTTCTTTTTCCGTTTAAAAATAGAGAAATGTTAATAATAATAATAATTTTTTCCCCTCCCTCGCGTCAGGGAGAGAGATAGGGTGAGAGGGGTGGTGGGGTGGGGTGACGTGGGGGGAGAGGTGGGTGGGGTGGTAGGGAAAATGAAGTTCTCCAGAATATTTACAAAATAAACAAAACAAACAAAAGGTAAAAAATAAGTTTTTTTTTTTTTTCTTCTTCCCTCTCTGGAATTAATAATAACTTGTTTCACTTTTTTATTTTTAT
>NW_002987835.1:60311-74040 GCF_000006295.1 Pediculus humanus corporis | reverse complement strand
AAAAGGAGAAAACAAATTTTTTCTTTTTCAAAAAAAAAAATTGTTTTCCTTTTTTAAGGGGGGAGGTGTTATGAACCCATATCAAATTTGATATACTTTTTGATAAATGAATAAGAATAGTGACTCCATTCACATGGTAGACGCAAAGTCAGCATGTCTGGAGATAGTGATTCCATTCACATGGTAGACGCAAAGTCAGCATGTCTGGAAGCTTCGCTTTTCTTATCTAATCTTAAGTGCTAGTGAATGAATAATGTCTAGCGATAGTCAGAACTTATAAAAGGAGGCTGAACGTCTCAGCCATCGGTTCTTGTTTCTCAGCACTTGGTTCTTGTTGCACAACTCTTCGTTCTTGGTGTTCGACTCTTAGTTCATCGGTTTCTCCTGATATCTTAGAGTTCAACTTGTGTCTAGGACTAGTTTTGTGATTGTGTTTACAACTAGTAGTGTTCATAACATTATTTTAGTGACTAAGTTGTTCTGTACATGTAACATGTTGTAAAATGTTCTTCTGTTGCTTACAATCAATATAATTCTTCTTTCGTTAAAAGTGTGTTCGATTTCAATCTTGAATAATACCACGAACGCGGAGGAAGATCAACGTTGTGAATCGATAATCGAATCGGGCCACGACAATATATATATATATATATATATATATATATATATATATATATAAAAACCGGGAACGCATGAAAAACAAAAATAATTTTTCCTTTTTTTTCCTTTTCTCCAGGTTTTTTCTTTTTTTTCCAGCATTGAAATATTCAAGAGAATAAAAAAATAAAAATTTTTAAGAAAAGAGAAAAATAAAAAAGAAAATTTTTTTTTTGTTTCAAGAAATCGAATGAAAAATTTATAACGAAACCTTTTAGACGATTCTAGTAAAAAAAAAAAAAGTGATAATAATAATAATAATATAAATGACATCATCCAGTCGTCGCTCGTACAAAAAAAAAAAGGGAAAAAAATTTCCCGAAAATGAAAAATAAAATATAAATTATTATTATTATTATTATTTGCTTCACTTTCTTTCTTTTTTTTCTTCCATTTTCGTAAAATTTTTCATTCATTAACTAACTGGAGGATTTTCCAGTCGACAAATAAAAAATTTTCTTGGAATTTTCTTTTTTTAGAAAAAAAATATTATTTACGATATAAAATTCCATGAAAAAAAAAAAACAAAAAATTTTTTTCTCGTTAATTTCTTAAATGTATATATATATAAAACTCCAAAAATTCTCCAGCGAAATTTCCTCTCTCTTTCTCTCTCTCTCTCTCTCTCTCTCTCTCTCTCTCTCTTTCTCTCTTTCTCTCTCTCATTACACACACATAAAAAATTTTCCAAAAATGAATGAATGAAAAGAAAAAAAAAAAAAATATTCTCGTCGGATAAAAATTTCCCCCCCTCCCCCCGTCGATGACGTCACAACTAAAACTATATAAATAATAATGATGATAATGATAATAATAATAAATAATAAAACGTCACAGTCGTAAAAGTCGTGGTTTTAGAAAAAAAAACACGAGAGTAAAAAAAAAAAGGAAAAAATTTTCATTCAACGTTTTTCTTTTTTTCCCGGTTACTTTCCCGATATTTTAATAATTAATTATTTAATCAACTTGAAAATGAAAAGCATGACGATTCCAGAAAGTTCCAGACCTTTCGGCTCGCTCGCACACGCACACGCACACTTTTTCCCCGGTTAAAACATGACAACCCATAACGGTATCATCAATAATGATAATGATAATTTTCCTTATAAAATTTAAATTTTTTTTACCCCCCTCCCCACCCACCTTTTTATTTCCCGTCCTTGTTTATTTTTCACCCCTTCCCCTCATCTTTTTCCATCGATTTTATCATTATTATTATTTTTTTTTTTCATTTATTTGTTCTGGAATCATTCGGAAAAAAAAAAAAAAATTAATTTGATGATAACCTTTTGATAGCCTCAGGGATTAAAAATATTAAACTCTCGATAGAAATAACAATTTTTATTATTATTATTATCATTGAGGTAAATCAAAAAGAAAACTGAAGAGAAAAAAAAGAGAAGAGAGAGGGATAGAAAGAGAGAGAGAGAGAGAGAGAGAGAGAGAGAAAAGCCTCCAGCAGCACGAGTTTATTCATCATGTTTGAAAAAGACGTCGCGCCTATTAAAATTTTTTTTTTTTTTTTTTCATTAATGATGATCAGTAACGAATTAAGGAAATTCCGTGCGTGAGATTCGTTTATCATCTTTTTCCCATCCCCCCACCCCCCATTCCAAGTTTTTTTTTAAATTTCCGGCGTGTTTGCCACGAACGGATTATTATTATTATTTATGGATGAATTTTTTTTTTTTTTGCCTCACGTCGAACAAACAATAAAAAAGGTTAAAAGTCAAAAGTCGATATAAATAAAATAAAAAAATAGAGGATTGTCTTCTGCTGCATGATTCAACCATCAATTACATTATTATTATTATTATTATTAATATTTATCACCGCATTACGGAGGAATGATAACATCAATCGATGAATGGCGTTTTAATGATCATCAATTTTTTTTTTTTTTTACGCGAAAAATAAAATTTATTACTCGATAAAGGGAATAAAAGGGAAATTTAAAAAGCAAAAAAAAAGGGGGGGGGGAAAGTACAAGAGGATGTAGTCATCGTACCTATAAGGAGAAACACGTACAAAGAATAAGGAGAGAGAGGGGGGAGAGATGATAATTACGAAAAAAAAGACAGTCGTAAATTTTTTTTTAGTTAGTTAATCGTTTGATGAGTGATTTGACGGATTTGACATCCGTCGTTTATTTTAATTCCATGAAAATTTATCATTTTTCTTTTTGAAATAATTAAGGTTAAAGGTCATGAAAAACAATCTAACTGTGATTTTGCCACACAGAATGTCTTCAAAAAACTCGAAGAAAAAAAAAAAAAAAGAAAAATTACAAACGGTAAAGTTCATTCGAAAAAATAAAACAATGAAAAGAGGGCATGAAGAAGGTTAAGATAGGGGAGAGAGAGAGGGAGAGGGGGGAAAGAGAAAGAGGTATAAAAAGGGAGAGAGAGAAGGCAAAATGATATAAATTGAGAATAAAAGATATAAAGAAAAAAGAAATAGAGAAAGGTATAAAGGGCGGAAGAGAGTGAGAAAAACAGAAAGAGAGAGAGATATAAAGGGGAGAAAATCAGAAAGAGAAAAAAAACACAGCGGAGAGAGAAAGAGAAAAAAAACACAGCGGAGAGAGAAAGAGAAAAAAAACAGCGGAGAGAGAAAGAGAAAGATCTAACGGAGAAAGAAAGAGATTGAGAAAAAAATCGAGAGAATGAGAGAGAAAGAAGTATAAAGGAAGAAAGAGATAGAAAGAGTGAAAAATATATAGAAAGAGAGAATAAGAGAAAGACATAAAAAGGAGAGAGTGAAAGAGGGAAAGATGTAAAGAAAAACAGAAAAAAAGATTTAAAGAAAGATAAAAAGAGAGATAGAAAAAGAAAGACAGAAAAAGAAAAAGAAAGAAAGAAAGAGAGAGAGAGAGAAAGCGATCAAATTTTGCAAATATTTTAATTTGGCACAGTTAAAAAAAAAAATAATAATAAAAAAAATCGCCATTTTATTCCCCTATCATTATCATTATCATTATTATTATTATTATAAAAAATTCGAAACCTTTTTTTTTTTTGTTTCACGAACCTTTTTTTATTTTTATCACTCTCATTATTATTATTATTATTAACACTTTAATCGAACCTTTAGTTTGAAAAAAAAAAAAAAAAATCAATGTAAGGGGATTGAATTTTCATAGAATATCATTTGAAATAAAAATTTTTTCCTTTTTTTTAAAAAAAAAATCCTTTGAATTTTTCCTTTTTTTATTTTTTTTCCTTTTAAAATTTTCCTTTAATTTTTTTTCCTTTTTACGTTAAGAATGAACCCCGTTGAATATTGACGAAAATAAAAAAAAAATTTAAATGGTATTTAATTTAATACTTTATTGATTGAAAGGTTAAATAAATAACATTAATCTGATATTTATCACTTTTTCTCATTAATTAAATTTCGTTTTAATTTTCAAATTTTAAAAAATAAAAGGGAAAGGAAAAGGAAGAAGAAATTTAAAAATTATTTTTTTTTGGCGGGAAATTTAAAAAAAAAAAATTTTCAATTACGGAACGCGTTTTTAAAACGTATTAAAAAAATTTTTTTCCCTTTTTTTTCCTTTTCTCTCTCTCTCTCTCTCTCTCTCTCTCTCTCCGGATTATTACACTATAATTATAAGGTTCACGATTTTAAAAAATGAAACAAACGAAAAAAAAAAGGAAAAAAAAGGTTCTCGTCGATGATGATGATGATGATGATGATGATGATGATGATGATGATGATGATGATGATGATTTAATAATGAAATTTTATCCTCGCGTAAAATATTTTATGTATTATTTATGCTTCTCTAAAAAATTTTCAAAAGTTATAAAAATGTTAAAGTTCATTCATTCTCTTTCTCTCTCTCTCCCTTGCCTCCCTCCCCTTCCCCTCTCTCTATCTCTCTGCTTAAAAAAAAATCGTGAATTATTATTATTTTTTTAAATTTAACGCTATCGGTGATACTTCCGGTTTATAAACCGGATGTTAACGTCATCGTCGTTATTTGACCTCTCGGAAAAAAAGGGAAAAAAAATTTTTCCCGGAAATTTTTATTTGAAACCAAAAATAAAATTTTAAAGAGTTTTATATAATTTATTGAGCCTTCTTAGAAAAGAGAGAGAGAGAGAGACAGAGAATGGAAGCGGGAACGGGAGTGAAATGAGAGAGAGAGAAGAAAATATAATGAATAAGAGAGAGAAAAGATAATGAAAAAGAAAGAGAAAAGAAATGGTGGAAAGTAAAAATGATATCGAAAAGAGAAATATAAAAAGAAAAGGAGAAAAGGAATCGACAGAGAGAGAGTGAAAGAAAGAGAGAGAGAGAGAAAGAGAGTGAGAGAGAGAGAGAGAGAATGAAAGTAAGGCAATGAGAATGAGAAAGAGAGAAACGGCATAAAGAATAAACAGAAAGAAGAAGGAAAAATTATTTTTTTTTTTTTTAATCCGCGAGGAAAAAAAATAAAATTAAAAACTTTGAGGGTACCGCCATTACCACCACCACCACCACCACCAACATTTACCACCCCGACAAAATCTCACCGCATATTAATAAAAAATTTATTTTTATTTTTTTTTAAATTTAATTCTCATCGAAATTTTCATTCCAGGAATAAAAAGGAAAATTTCCAGGATTTTAAACGATCCAAAAGATTTCGTTACGCATAGTAATAATAGTAATAATAATAATAAACGACGCAGTAGTAAATTATTGCCTTTTTTTTCCTTTCGTTTCATTTCCTTTTTTATTCGAGTAATAGTCGTACACGAACGATTTTCCTACCCTTTCCGGGTTTTTCCTTTTGAATTTTTCCTTCCTCATTCTTTTTGATACCGCAACAAACTTTGTCCGAAAAAGAAAAAACGTTACGTGACGTAGATAACAATGAAAAGAAAGAAAAAAGTAGTTGTCGGTCAAAACGATGATGATGATGAAAAGTTTTCACGGGGGGGGAAAAAAAAAAGGAAAACTATATAAATTGGGTTTCCGACGACGACGATGATGATGATGATGATGAAAAAAAAGAAACCGGGAGAGAGAGAGAGAGAGAGAGAGAATGAATTCCCGGACGATCACAACGAACGAACGAGTCTACAAGGAATCTCTCGATGCGCGTGCTCAAAATCCTTTTTTTTTTTTTTTTTTTTTGTTATGTTGCTGGCCCTGGCACTACCGTTTAAAAGGCCAAAACAAAATTGAATCCCTCGATCGAGCTATTTCCCTTGCGGTTATATCTACCACTTTTGCCCACATGTTTTTTCCTTTTTTTTTTTTTAAGAGAAATAAAAATATTATTACTATTAATATTTATTTATTTTTTAAATTTAATTTTTGGAATCGGCGTCGAAATTAAATTTTCTTTCTCTATGAAATGCGGGGAGAGAGAGAGAAAAGGGGGGAGGGAAAAGGAAAAATAATTAAATCAAAAATTTTCCGTTTAAAAAAAAAAATTTTTATCCAGCGGTAATTATTTTTAGCTTTAAATTTTTTTTTTAACACCCGCACCCACCACCCCTTTTTAAAATTTATGGCCCCCCCCTTCCTGGTTTTTTTTTCCGGGAAAAAAAATTTTTTCCTTTTCGTACAAATAAATAAATAAATTTATGAATTTTTTATTAAAAAAAAAAAAAAAAGTAAATAAATTGAATTAATTAATTTTTTTTTGTAACGTCTTCGAGTTAATCGACGAGAAGGAAAAGGATTTTATTTATTCTATGATTATCGAAAAACCGGAAACAAACTTAAAATTTATTCGAAACGCTTACGAGAGAATAATAATATTATTCCGATAGTTTTTTTTTTTTTATGTTTCGAAATAAATAAAAAAATTCAATTTTTTTTTTTTTTTGGAGGTGGATCCTCCCCCCCCACCGCCACCATCGTCACCTCCACCGCCTTTTATAAATTTAAAGACCGCCTTTTTAATTCCTTTAAAAAAAAAAAATTCAAAAGTTTTTTTTATTATTATTAAAAATAATAATTTAATTTTCTCTTTGAAAGAATTTTTTTTTTTTTTTTATTGTTTTTGGCATTTTTAAGAGGTTTGCGGTTTTTTAAAATAAATTTGTAAAACCTCGGATGAACTCACTAACGAACAAACAAACGAAGAAACAAACTAACGAACAAACAAACGAAACGAACAAACAAACGAAACGAACACATTTGTTAACTTTTTTATATAACAAAAACTATTTTTAAAAATATTTTTGGTTAGTCGGTACTTTAGAGAATATCCCCAAATCGAACTTGATTATATGCATCTGTTCGTATACGCATCTTCTCTCTCTCTCTCTCTCTTTTTTCCCTATTTTTTCTCTCTCTTTTCTCTTTTTTTGTTTTCTCTCTTTCTATGTCTTGTCTCTGTTTTTCTGTCCCTCTCTCTATTTTTGGATCCTCTTTCTCTCTCTCTCTGTCTTTCTGTCTCACTCTTTTTCTTTTTCTGTCTCTCATTCTCTCTCTGGGCCTTACTTCTGCCTTTCTCCCCTTCTCTCTCTTTCTCTCTCTCTGTACCTTCCCTCTGTCTTTCTACCTCTTCTCCCACTCTCTCTTTCACTATTTCTACCTCTCCGTCCATTTGTTTTTCTCTTCCTTTCTCTCTTCCTGTCTGTCTTTTTACGCCTCCCTCTCACTCTCTCTCTCTCTCTCTTATCGGGGATGGTCTTTAATCATCTCATTCCACCCTTTGACTAATTTTTTTTTTTTTACCTCATCAATTTTTCACACATTCTTTGTTTATTTTTTATTTTTTTTCGTACAAACGACTTAATTAAATTTCATATTTTCCCCTCCCCCCTTCATCTCCGATCCCGCAACGTGAAAGCAGACGACGTCGACGACGACGACAACGTTTAAAGAGATAAAAATAAATTTTTCCCTCTCGAAAATTATTTTATTATTATTAATATTAATAAGCCACAATAATAATAATATTCTTACGTATTTCGTAAAGTTTATCTGTTTGTCTGTTTGTTTGTTTGTTTGTTTGTCTGATGAATTAAACGTGAAAAAAAAATTTATTAATTTTTTTCTTTACTAAGAATAAAGTTTTCCTCCTTTTTCGCAAAAAAAAAAAAATTTTTTTGAGTCTTAAATTGCCTCATTTTCCCTTTCGTTACCCTCATTTTCCACTTTGTTGCTTTCATCACTTTCATCACCGTCTGATAGTTTTCTCTTATTATTATCATTATCATTATCATCGTAATCATTTTTCACGTCTCCTACGATTTTTAATATTTTTCTATTATACCCATAATAATAATAATAATAATAATTAATAAATTTTTTTTGTGTTTTAAATTTATTAATTGACGCACATGCGATTATTTGGCACCCGCCGATCGGATTCGAAATTTTCCTCTATCGTCGTCGTCGTTTTTTTATTACTTTTAATAAATTTTGCCAAAAAAAAAATTTTTTTTTTTTTTTTTTACTCTATGAAAATTTTACTCCGATTTGTTCTAACGGTTTTTTATTATTATCATCATCATCATTACTTTGTAGGAGGACGCGTCTGTAAATTTTTTGGCAATAACACTCTAACGTTCTGGCACCTGTTTTTTTCAAAATCCGAAAAAAAATCAAATTATCATCATCATCATCATCATCATCATCATCATTATTATTATCATCATTATCAATAACTCTCATGCAAATTATTATTATTATTATTATTATTATTATAATTATTATTTTTGCGTGTTTTATTTAATTTTTTTTCGCTGCGCAAAATTTTTTTTTTTTTCCGTTAATTTCAAGATCACGTTGTTTATTATTATTATTATTATTATTATTATTATTAAATCTCCGAAATTAACTTTTTAATAATCCCGGAAATGGCGACGACGACGATAATAATAATAATAACAACATGAATTGTTCGCATAAATTAATTATTTAAAAAAAAATAATAATAATAATTTTTTATTTTTATTTTTGTTGTTAACCCGGGGAAAAAAAAAAAAAAATTTTGTCCGTGACGTAACCCGGCAGCAATTATTACGGAACATACACACGCACACACACGCACCCCCACACGTACGCACGCACTCACAATACACGAGTCAAGGCTTGTCGTGATTTAATAAAATTTTTTTTGTTTTTTTTTTTTTTCCTACCGGAATAAAAATAACGCAAATAATTATAATCGTCGTTTATTGAGTCATTCGATTAACAACAACAACAAACAACAACCTTAAATCGTTTTAATAAGCAAAAAAAAAAACAATACTAATAATAATAATTTTAATTCTAAAACCACGATAAAAAAAAATGCACACACGCAAACGTAAAAAAAAAAAAAAAAAAAAAAAATTTTCCTCGTTAAATATACAAACGTCAAACATTGTTTTTATTACGTTTGTTTGTTTGTTATTAATATTATTATTATTATCAACAAACGAATGAGAAGTGGTAGCAGAAAATAATAGATCTTTTTATTAAACCCCCAAAAAATGTCTCTAAATATTTTTTTTTTTTTCACGAGAAAAATGAAAAAATGATTAAAAAAAAAACATGATGCGTTTGTTTGCTTGTTAGTTTGTTTGTTCGTTCGTTCGTTTGTTTGTTTGTTTGTTTGTTTGACGTTTAGCAGACGACAATATTTATTATCATTTCAGAAAATGAATAATTTAAATATTTAAAAAAAAAAAAAAAAAACTAGGAAAAAGAAAAAGTAAAAGAAGAAGATGAATAATAGTTAAATCAAAAATAATTACGTGGAAGCAGAATACCATAGGAAAAAAAACGTGAGGGGGAGAGGGAAAGGGAGGGGAGGGAAACAGGGGGAAGAGCTAAGAGAATTTTTTTTCGTTTAAATACTTATTGACACGTTTTCACACACTCACGCACGCACGCACGAATTCCCTTCTTCCCGTTTTTTTTTTATTTTTCCTCCCTTCAATTCTATTTTTCCCCGACTTAATTTCTTTTTTTTTTTGTACAAAATAATCCAGACATGTTTTTATTTTTAAAGAGAGAGAACAAAAGAGAAAAAGAGAGAGAGAGAGAGAAAGAGAGAGAAATTCATTTTTTACTCTTTACGCAAATGTTTCCTTTTCTTTTTCATTTTTTTTTTCTCTCCAGTCTCACATCTCAATTTTTTTTTTTTTTTTTTGATTTAAGGTTTAAAATTTCTTACTTTTCCTACAGGATTCATCCCTTTTATCATCCTCCTCATTCCCATTTTTTTTTTATACCAGATTTAACATCGAATCAAATCAAATCAAAAAAAAAAAAAAATCGTAAAATCGTATTTCTTATTTTTTCGTGGGATAAAAGTTTTGTCATATTTCCTTTTATTGCTTCTTTCCCCTCCCCTCCTCCCTATCCTCCTCTCCCTCCCTGTATCTTTTCACGCAGCATCTTCTTCTCAATATTCTCTCAGTTATACTTTCACGCTTAATTTATTCGTTTTATTTTTTCTTTTTTATGATGAAATTTTAAAAAAAAAAAAAAATGTAATTCCTCTCCTTGTTGTTCTTATATGTGTGCGTAAATTTATATAAATTATTTTCGACCCGAAAACTTTCTAGAACAATCTTAATAATAATAATAATAATAATAATAATAATAATAATAATAATAATAATAATAAACACGCGTTAAAAAGGGTAAAAAAAACTTTTTTTTTTGCCATTTCGTTCTCTAATAAATTAAATTAAATAAAAACAGAAATGAAAAATGGAAATGGGGAAAAAGTTACGATAAGAGTCCCGGCATCAGTGTTACCAACTTTTCCAACCAAAAAAAAAAAATTTTCAAAATCGATTTGAATTCGATTGTTTTTTTTTTTTTTTAAATTAACAACAACGATTCTTAAAATAAACTTTAAATTTTTCTTCTGCTTTTTTTTTAAAAGAACCTGACTGTCATTTTCAACAGTTTTTCTTTTTTTTCTTTTCACGTTTTTAGAAAAACAACAAATAAAAACCGTTGAATGGAAAATAAAAAAAAAAAAGCAGAAGAAAGGAAAAGAAATAAAAAAAAAAAAAAACGACGAGACAGAAAAAAAAACGGGGTTAACGGTAGTGAAGGCAGGGTTTAACAAACCGGTTAAATAATTTTTTTTAAAGGTAAAATGAAAATTTTAAAAAAGAAAATCAGTTTTTGTTTTTTTTTTTTTTTGGAAAAACAAGTTTTTCCAGAAATAAATAAAGATTTTCTTTTTTTTCTTTTTTCTTCTGCTGTTGATAAGTCGAGACTTTTTTTTTCTTTCAATTTTTCTGTCTTTTTACAAATAAAAAAGAAAATTCATCCTTTTGTGAATTTCTTTTTAAAAAATTTTCATTTTATATATATATATAAACTCGAGTTATCCAGTTTTTTTAACACTACTACTGCTACTACGATAAGATAATTTACTCTCTATGGATTCCATAAAAAAAAAAAAAAAATTTATTTTCATTTCCGTTTCCGCTTTTTTTATTTTGTCATAAATTTGCATTTCACATTTAAGCAAAGTTTTGAGATGATAATTTTTTTTTTTGATTCTGTCGGAATCTTTTTTTTTTTTTTTTAAATTTTCATCACCTCCTTTTTTTTTTTTTAACTCTCCCGATGAACTATTGACCTTTTTTTTTTGAATGGAGTATGGGGAAAGGGGATTCCTTCTTTTACTTTCTCCAGGGTAATCGAATAATTAAATATTATAATACCTATCGACAGACTCTCTCCCTTTCTGTCTCTTTGCCTTTCCACCCTCTCTCTCTTTTTACCTTTTTCCCTCCTTCTCTCTCTCTCTCTGTCTGTTTTCCTTTCTTTTTCTCTGCATGTTTCTACCTTTTTCTATCTTTCTCTTTTACTGCCTGTTTCTGTATCTCTTTGTCTGTTTTTCCCTCTTTGTTTTTTTCCCTGTCATTCTCTAACTGATTTCTCTGCTCCTCCCTCTCTCTGTCACTCTCTAACTGTTTTGCCCTCACTGGTTTTCTTTTTTTCACTCTCTGTCTGCTTTTTCCTCTTTCTGTTTCTCTCTGACTACCTTTCTGCCTCTTTCTCTCTCAGCCTTTTTCTTTCTACTCAATCTCTCTATCTCTTTTACTCCTTCTTTCTTTTCTGTCTCTCTTTGTCTGTGTTTTATTCTTTATTTCTCTCTCTTTCACTCTCCGTGTGAGTTTTCCTCTCTGCCCCTTTTTTTCTCCCTTCCTCTCCGTTTCTCTTTCCCTCTATTTCTCATTCTCTGTTTCTCTCTGACTACTTTTCTATCTCTTTCACTCTCTCACTCTCTCTCTCTTTCTCAACCCCTTTCAGTCTCCTTTCCCTTTCTTTTTTCCTCTCTTTCTTCCCTTGTCTTCAATCCAAACATAATCAAATAAAAAATCTCAAATCTTCTTTATAAATAATAATAATAATAATAATAAATCAAAAATCTCAACGGTTGATCAAACGGCAACATTCGCCAATAAAAATTTTATTTTTTTTCTCTCTTTAATAAAAAGTAAATTATTTTGGCAATAAAATAATAAAAATTAAAATTATTTTAATTTAATCGTCTGTATCGTCGTACGCACACGCACACGCACACACTCACGCAATTTATAAACCCACAATATATAATATTTTAAAATTGTTTTTTTGGCCAATCAAAAAAAAATTTTCTCTTAAATATATTTTTAAAGATCGAACGATATATTTTTTTTACGTAAATTAAAATTTTTCGTCTGCTAAAATTTTGTATCAAATTTAAAAATTACATAAATATACATCATAAATTATTATTATTATTATTATTATTGAAATTGAAACAACAACAACAACAACGTCCGATGTTTATTTTTGTGAATGAGCGTCCGTAACAAAATTTTGTTTGTCGAACAAACAAAAAAACGTCGTTTTTTTGCGAAAGGGAAAAGGCGAGAGCGGAGGGGGAGCGTAGGTGAGAGAGAGAAAAGGGAAGGGAGGGAAGCGATGGAAAATGGATGAAACATAAAAAAAAAAAAATTCCCGCCAGGTTTCCCATCCCCCTTCCGACGAATCAATCATTTTAGAAAAAAAAAAAAAAAACAATTTTGCTGGGAATGATAAAATAATTTTCTCGTCCTTTTTCCGAATCCCTCCCCTTTCCTCCCCTACTCGAGCGACATAATAATAATAATAATCAAAGGAAAATTTTTTTTTTTTGGGATTGAAAAAATCCCGACGAGATGCACTCTGACAACTAAACGTATTTTACTTTGTTTTGTACAAATTAAAAAATTGTTGATAAGCGGAAAACGTAAGAAAACACGATTGACGGTTAACATACGCACACACGCACGCACGTACGCACTCACGCACACACGCACACTCACGCACTTCGATATCACAACAAACTTTAAATAAAAAGAAAAAAAATTTTTTTTTTCTTTCCTTTTTTTTCAAGGTCCTCGTTTTAAATAACAAACAAAATCAAAAAAAAATCTTAACCAGGTGTAAAAACAATAACAATAATAATAATAATAATAATAATAATAACGAATGAATGAATGAATGAATGGCGGCGGAATGAAGAAAAAAAGCAATTTTAAAAATAAAAGTTATGAAAAAATATAAATTTTAACGTCAAACAAACAAGAATATATAAGGTGAAATGAAAAAAAGGAAAAGAGGTGAGATAAGATGAGATGAAATCAAAAGAGAAAGAGAAAGAGTGATAATGGAAATGCCAAAAAAGAGAGAGAGAAAGAGAAAAGAAATGACGACGAGGAGAAGAGATAAAAGAAAAGTTTTTTTTTTTTTTTTTAAAAACTTTTCACGCGAAACGAATAAAAAAAAAGAAAAGAAAAAAGAAAATCCAGTAATTGATCTTTATTCTTTTTCTTTTCTTTTCTTTTCTTTTTCAAGGTTTCATTAAATCCTTTTATAATTGAAAATAAAATTAAAAAAAAAAATGAAAAGAAAAAGAAAGGAAAGGAAAGAAAAACAAAAAATCAAAACGTTAAAACCGTTAAAAAAAAAACCGTTAAAAAAAACTAAACAACAACAACGTCATCGTCATCGTCATCGTCGCGCTTACGCTTTCTATAATCAAAACAAAAATAAAGTCATAGAGTATATAAAAACAAACGAGCCACACATGAGCGATGCAGTGTTGCCAAAGTGAAATTTTCATAACCGGAAA
>NW_002987835.1:47811-52811 GCF_000006295.1 Pediculus humanus corporis | reverse complement strand
GTCGGGGGAGGGGTTTAAGGGAAAGAATGAAATTTGAGAATATGGGAAAAAAAGTTTCGTTCTTATTCCATTATCATCATCCCCACCACCACCACCGCCATCATCCCCATCCCCACCACCACCATCACCATCATCATCATCGTCTTAACTCTTTCCAAGTTAGTTTCGACCGAAAGTTACAAAGGATTCGAAAAAACATTTCCACGCCTCGGAGGGGTTTGTTCCTATTCTATATAGAATATCATGGAAAATAATAAAAAGATGAAAATTTTGAACAAATAAGAAATTTTGCCGCGTTTTAAAAGATGATGATGATGATGATGATGATAATAATAATAAATACGGAACAAAGGATAAGAAGAATAACTTGATAATAAAAAAAAAACACATTTTTTCTTTTCTTTTTTTTCTTTTTTTTCCCTTTCTTTTCTTTCTTTCTCCCTCTCTCTCTCTCTTTCTTCCACCATTTTCCTTTTAACTTATCAAAAGGGAAAAAGAAGAAGAACCGGAAAACGTTATGAAAATTCATTCCAGTTTTAATCTTTTTCGTTTTTCATTATATAGAAAATCTCACGTAATCGTTTACGTACGTGCTAAACAATCCCTAGGTTCAAACTATTAATTCTTTTTACAAAAAAAAAAAACCCCCCGTTTGTCAAAACAAACAAACAAACAAACAAACGAAAAGTTAAAAAAAAAAAAAACTCAATGATTTTGTTCGTGCCTGAATTTTTAAATAATAATAATAATAAAATTTAAAAATAAATTTTTTTTTCTTATCGTTTTAAATAATGACCTTTACGTATTAAGTTTTCATTACTTTGATAAGTGATTAAAAAAAAAAAAAAATTGACGGTTGGTAACACTGAATGAAAAAAAAAAAAAAAAAAAATTTCTACGGTTATTTTCATTTTTTAAATGTACTTTTACATTATCCGACATTTTATTTCTGTCTCTCTCTCTCTTCCTTCTCTCTCTCTCTCTCTCTCTCTTTATTTATTTAGAGAATCACAAAGTTAAAAAAAAAAAATTAATAGAAAATATTAATTTAAAAAAAAAAAAAATGTCCGCCATTATTAAATTTCGTATAAATTATTTAAAACCTGATAAAAATAGCAGACGACAAGCAGAAGAAATTGATTTTTAATAATAATTCAACCGTCTTTTCATACGAAAAAAAAAAAAAAATCATTTCCTCCAGCCAGAAAAAATAATATCATTTCCATAATTTAATAAAATAATATTATAAATAAATAAATAAAAACGAAAATCAAATCGATAATTAAGGAAGTTAATTAAAAAAAAAATATGTGTGTGTGACGTCACGAGTTCCGCCATTTTTACTTTTCGAATCGTTTGCTAAAAAAAATTTATCATTTTTTTTTTTTATTTATAAATTTCATTTTGAACGTATTTTCCGGTTTAAAAAATTTTTTAAATGTTTTTTTTTTTTTTAATTTAAAAAATTATTTGATGAATGATTGATTGATTGATTGAATGAATGAATGATTGATTGAATGATTCGATATTTTTTCCCAATAGTTATTCATTTCGTACTTAAAACGTTAGAAGAATATTAACAAGGCAATTTTATTTACGTTTTATGATTTCCGCTAGTGCGCGCGCGGGAAATTTAAAATTAAAAATCTACTGCCACGTAAAAATTTTAAAAGATAACCTTTTAGAATCATTTGACACGACTCGTTTTTACTACTAGTTAGTTAAAAATTTAAAAAAAAACGACACTAAATTTAAATAAATTTATTTTATTAACAAATTAATTAAGTTTAGAAAATGCGGACTGAATATATTTTTTCTCTTGTTTTAAACTCCTGCCACTTTTATCTCTTTCTTTCTCACTCTCTCTCTCTTTCTCTTTACATATGAGCTCAGTAAAAAAAAAAAAAAAAAATGGTTGAAAACCAATTTATCTTAAAATCCTTGAAATCCGTTAAAAACCGCATGGTGGTGACACGAGAATTTATCAAACGAGAATTTTTCCAAAATACCTGGAATAACGTCTATCTCTCTCTCTCTCTCTCTCGCTGTCTCTCTCACTCTCTCACTCCTTTTTCTGAGTTTTTTATTTTAAATTTATTCGGTGCATACACAAATGAATTCATTTCACCCACTCATTTTTTCTCTTTCTCTATCTATCTTTTCTTTTCTTTTTTCTTTTTTTAAACTTTTTTTCAACCTTGATTTATTACAATTTTTCCTACTCAAAAGAAAAAGAAAAAGTGGCAAGAGGTCAAAGGTTAAACAAAAAAAAAACCACAGAATATGAATGAATGCGTCGGGAAAATAGAAAATTTTTAATTACCGAACTGGAAAATTCTAGTTTTGTGGGGGGGGGGGAAACCAAAACTTAAATGCTATTTCTTTCAATGCTCTACAACGTATTAAAAAATCAACCAATCAAATCTATTCATGTAAATCACGATAATAATAATAATAATAATAATAATAATAATAATAATAGTTAAAAAAAAATTAATGTAAGTTAATGCCACCGATTTTGCGTTAACAAACCCTCCGTTATAATCTTTATAATTACCATCATTAAATAACAATTTTCGTTTTTAATATTTAACAAACAAACAAACAAGCGAACAAACAAACAAAAAAAAACAATAAAATATATATCGATATAGATATTGAAATAAGTGAATCAAATCAAATTAATCATTCACCTCTAAATAATCTTCTTTTGATTCATTAATATGACCCCTTTCTCTCTCTCTTTCTCTCTCTTATCGGATTTTTATCATTTTTTTTCTATCTCTCTCTCTCTCTCTCTCTTTTATACCTCCCTTACAAATAACCTCCCTTACGTTATTCACTCTTATTCGATTTAATTAAAAAAAAAATAAATAAATAAAAAAGAATTAATAAGATCAATTGAGATTATGTGTAGCCGGATTCGATCGGATTAGTTTGTAAAAATTGCATCTTACTTCCCCTCCTCTCGAACCCGCCCCCTCCTCCACCTAGATGCCCCTCCTCCTCGCAAAAATTCCCTCCCCTCCCCCCGTCGCCGCATTTTCCCATACGTTTAAACGTTTATGGACAAAAAAAAAACCCCTGCAAACTCCCACAAAATCCTCCCTCATTTTTTTTTTTTTTTAATTGTTTTTATATTTTTCCTTTTTTTCCGAGGGGAAGGGGGATAAATGAGAAACAGGAAAAGAAAGTATAAACAAAAAAAAAATTTTAAAACGTTTCCGCCACGTAACTTCCTCCCCCGAGCGATCGTAAAAAAAAAAAAAAAAAGTCATTTGTTTTCTTGTAAACTAAATTAATGTTTTTTTTTATACCGAAATTTGATTCGATCGTTTGTTTGTTTGTTTGTTTATTTAAACTCAACAACAAACAAATAATAATAAATTGTTTTTATTTTTCGGTAAATATAACTTTCGTTTGTTTAATTTAGATTTTTTTTAGTAAGACAGAATCAAATCATTCATCGAATGTATTTTTTTTTTTTGCAAAATGGCAACAGCGCAAAGATTCTTTTTCCGGTTCGGAAGTTTCGCTGGAACGAAGGCAAAAGAGAAAAATATTTTTTTTTTCGTTTTCTATCTTTCTCTCTCTCTTTCCCCCTGTTCTCTCCCTCCCCCCTCAAGAAAACAAACAAAAAATAATTTTTATTTTTTTTTCGGGAAAGAATCTAAAAAAAAACGAATGAATGAATGAATGAAAAGAAATAAGTGAAAATTACTTTCTAGAATTTTCTTTTTCATTTTTTTTTTCCATTGAAAATCATTTTGATGACGTCAGGTTCGAACCCGATAAATTTTAATTTTGAAAAAAGCTTATTTTTTTTTTTTACCGACGCCATTTTCTTTTTTTTTTATTTTTCACTGAGTTATCTTAACAACGTTAACTTTTCCGTTTCCGGCACGTTTTACAAAAAACAATTATTATTATTATTATTGTTATTCGGAAAGGTTAGAATGGAGTTGAGCGAAGTAAAAATGGGAAAATGCACACGCATACGCACCCGCACACGCACACGCACGTTTCCGTTTTCGTGTCGAAATGTGACGTTAGAGGATTTTTTTTTAATTGACGAATCGATCGGATAATCACGTTTTATAGCAATTTATAGCGGAAAAAAAAATTTATAGCTTGTTATAGTAACGTTACGAGGGAAAAAAATTTACAAAAAAATTTTCCGCGGAAAACTCGAATGAAAAAATCATAGAAGAAACATTTTCTGATATACGCATCACGAAGTAATTTATAGCGTGATTTATAGCGCGCTTTTATAGCGTGAAAAAAAATAAAGTTTGATAATCAATAATGACAAAGTTTTTTTTTTGGGGGGGGGGTTGTGCCGATTTTTTTTTTTTACATTTTATTTAAATCCCCAGTTTTTTGCTTTTTTTTTTTTCGAGGTCTTGTAATTTTTCTAAAAATATTTTTTGTTTTGTTTCACTCTCGTAAATAAATATTTTCCCGCCGACATTTTGTTTTTTTTTTCTTTTTTCGCACCGGCCAAATAATAATTTTTTTTTTTTTTTTTTTTTTTTTTACAAAAATAAAAATTTATTATTTAGGTCATTGGTCGTGGTTGCTTCGTTCGGACTCTTTATGTAATTTATACGTTGACCACTTTTCTACTCCCACGTTTTTTTTTTTTTTTTTTTTGTTTTTCTTTTTGTTTTTACAGTTGCTGTTTTTATTATTATTGTTATTATTATTTATTTTATTATTATTATTATGAATATTTATTTTATTATTATTATTATTGTTATTATTATTATTTATTATTATTATTATTATTATTATTATTATTATTATTATTATTATTATTATTATTATTTTAATTGAATATTAAACATTTTTTTTCGCAAGCAAAAAACGAATCGAGGAGGAAAGCGAAAGGGAGGAGGAAAGAGAAAAAAAAATCCGTGAAAAGCCGACGAATTTTAAATGACAGAAAGAGAGAGAGAGAGAGACAAAAAGAGATGGAAAACAAAGAGAGAGAGAGAGAA
>NW_002987835.1:28112-47618 GCF_000006295.1 Pediculus humanus corporis | reverse complement strand
ACGCTTTCTTTCTCTCTCTCTTTCCCTCATTTTTTCCGAAACCATTTTTTCTCTTTCTCTTACATTATTTTCCGAGGTGAAAAACAGACAATATTTATTCCGACTTCGATTTTTCTAACGGTTATATTTTTTCCTCATCGTCGTAAAATCGTATTAAAAAAAATTTTCCACGGTTCATAAATCATCACAATTTGAGAAAATTTTTTTTTTTTTTAAAAAACGTCAAAAATTCGAATTGGTTTTCATCATCAAAAAGTAACAATCGTAATAATAAACATTTTATTATTATCAAAGAAAAGAGAGAAAGAGAGAGAGAGAGAGAGAGAGAGAGAGAGAGAGAGAGAGAGAGAGGAAGAAAAAAAGAAACGCATATCGAATATTCATTAAATACAGTCAATAAAAAAAAAATTTTTCATTCGTTTTTTTTTTTTTTTTTTTACTCGCGTCATTAATTTGTAAATAAAAATAATTTTTAATTTCTTTTTTTTCTTTTTTTTCTCAATCATTATTATTACTACAACATCTCGTTAGCGTTTTTCGTATTAACAGGTTTGCCAACTTTTTATGTAAAAAAAAAAAAAAATTTCCCGTTACTCGAAAACGATTTTTTTTTTTTTTTAAAAATGTAAAATTATTATTTGAAGCAACAAAAAATTCGAATTCGTATTAAAAATTCATTTTTTTTGAATTTTTTTTTTCTTTCGCGCCTTTTCCTTTCCCCCCACTTCCCACTCCCCTTCTCCTCTCCAACCTTTTTTAATAAACCTCTCCAATTTTCTTTCACTCTCTTTTCAAAAAAAAAAAAAAAAAACCCTTTTCATCACGCAGATATTTAATTTTTTTTTTCCTTTCATTATCGCAATAAATTATTATAAGATATCAGAAAACAGGGAATAATAATAATAATAATAAATTCAAAATGGAGTATTACGATGATGATGATGATGATGATGATGATGATGATGATGATGATGATGATGAGGATGATGATGTTGATGACGTAATAAAAGTAATAAAAAAAACTCACCGCTTGTAATAAAATCCAATCCGACGTTCTCAACTCGGGAGTTGTGTATAAACATTATTATCATTATTATCATTGAAGTTTAATTTTTCCTGTGACGTAATAATTTTCACTTTAAGGTCTGGAACGACTGGAAAAAAGAAAAAATTACGTGAGAAAGGTCAAAAAAAAATTTCAACGACGAAAAACGTAAGAGCGCGAGACTTTAAAAAAAAAAAAATAAACAAAAAAGTTTGTTTTTTTTTTTATCGTGTCACTAGTTGTTTGTAACTTTTGACACGTTACAAAATAATTTTTTTTTTTTTTTTACCTTCAAGTAGTATTCCCAAAGAATTTAAAAATAAATTTTTTCGCCTCCCCTTTTTTTTTTTTTTTTAAACAAAACGAAAAAATCATTCGTTGAATTGTTTTTCTGTCTCTCTTACTCTCTCACTCTCTCTCTTTTGTTTTTTTTTGTCGGTGTGTTTTTTTAAATTATTATCATTATTAATAAATTAATAATGTTTAATTATAATTAACATAATTTATTACGAACAAAAAACAAGCAAACAAACAAACAAACAAAAAAGAAAATTTTATTTTAATTAACATTTTAATAAATAAGAAAAAAGAAAAAAGTTTACAGACTGACGGACGACTGACTCTGACAACATGACAGGGAAAAAAAAAAAAATTTTTTTAAAAAAATTTTTCTTTTTTAAAACGATAAAAAAAACGCGCGTAATCCGTCAAAGAGAAAAAAAAAAGAGAGAGAGAGAGATAGAGAGAGAGAAAGAGAAATTTCGCGTATTTAGTATTATTATTATATTTAGCGAAAGTAGTTTTGATCCGTTCGGTTTGGCACGAAAATATTTTTAATTTTTTTTTCTATTCCTATTTCTTTCTCTCTCTCTTCATTCTTTTTCTCTTTCTCTCTCTTTTTTTTTCTCACTTTTATTTCACTTTTTCACTCTTTACATCTCACTCTATTTTCCTCTCTCTTTCTATATCCCCTTCTCTTAGTATTTCTACCCTTTTCTCTTTCTTTCTTTCTCCTTCTCTTAGTATTTCTTTCTCTTTCTTTTTCTATCTCTTAGCATTTCTCTCTCCTTCTCTTAGGATTTTTTTCTCTCTCTCTTTGTTTTTTTTTCAATATCCTCTTTTTGTTTTTCCCTTATTCTCTCTTTTTTCTTTTCTTTTTTTATTTTTCACTCTTTGTGTTTGTCTTTCTTTTTCTTTTACTTTTGCTTTTTTCCCTTTTTTCTCCCTCCTCCTCTCTTCGAATCTTCCTATATCTCCCTTTTTTCCTTCTTTTCTCTCTTACTTTTTCTTCCATCTTTTTTTTTCTTTCTAATTCTTTCTGTCTTACCTTCTCTTTTTGTCATTTTTCCTATTTCTTTCCTACTTATTTCTCTCTCTCTCTCTATTTTTTTCTTTTTTTTATCTTTCATTCTTTTTTGTCTTTCTTTTCTTTTCTTTTTTTACCTCTCTCTCTCTTTCTCTCTTGGTATATACAACTTCCTTTCTTTTCCTTTTTTTCTCTCTTACTTCCTTCCATTTTTTTTCCTAATCATTTACTCCCTAACCCTCTCTGTCTTACTTTCTCATTTTTTCATTTTTTCTCTCGCTTTCCTTTTTATCTCTCTCTTTATTTCTGTCTAACATTTTCTTCTTTTCCTAATTTTTTTTTTTTTTTCGTTTTCTAACGAATCAATTTATCTCTCCTCTTTACTTTCCTCCTCTTTTTTCCCTACATAATTACATCGTAAAAAAATGAAGAGAAAAAAAAAAAAAAGAAAAAGAAAAAATTTTTTTTCTTCTTCCGGAAAATTTACTTTTTATTGTCAAGTATTTTTACATTTCAATTTAAAACCTTTTTCTCCTCCCCTCCCTTCACCCCTCTCTTCCATCCTTTCACATTTATTACTTTTTGCCTTTTCTTTTTTTCTTTCTTTCTTTTTTTTTTAAACTTTAACGAATTTTTTAATTTTTTTCTTTTTTTTTTTTTTGGAAAAAAATTTTTCGTTTGACGTTCCACCCACGTCTTATTCTTTTACTTAATCGCACGTTAAAATGTTTTTTATTGCGTTTTCCCGGAAATTGTTTATAAAAAAAAAAAATATTTTTCCTTGTTACAAAAAGGTTCAAATCATTCGTCAAAAGAATTACAATTATTTTCAAAATAATAATAATAATAATTTTTAAATAAAATTTTCTTTTTCGAGTTTGTTTGTTTGTTTTGTTTTTGTTTTTTTTTTCGTGCAGATTTAACGTAAATTTTTTGTTTGTTTAAAAAAAAAAAAAGAAAATTCATGGAAAGAGTAAAAAAAAAATTTTTTTTTTTTTTTTTTTACATCCCTTTCCGTTTTCTAAATTTTTTTTTTTTTGCTAAAAATCATAAATCAAAATTTTTGACGTGTAAAAATATTGAATAAACAGAAACAAAAAAAAAAAATTTTTTTTTTTCCATGCCTTGTTTGTTTTTTGTTCGGAGAACTAATTGAACAAAAAATAAAAAATAAAAAACTTTTTTCCCCAGCATTAACATGTTAGAGTTTAAAACAAAAAAATAGTAATGATGATGATGATAATAATAATAATAAAATGATAAATGTGTAAAGATTTTAACAAGAGGAAAAAAATGTTTTTATTTTTTTTTTTTTATGTTTGGTTCGGATTACACGAGAGAAAACAACATCGTTAAAATTGTTTGCCTCGACACTTATCAATAAAAGTCTTTTATTTTTGACACAAAATCTCTTATAGTAATAATAATAATAATGATAATAATTTTAAACGAATGAATTCTAAGCATTTCTACCACTAACCGTTCACTTGTTATTCTTTGCTCATAATCATTATTATCGTCATCATCACCACCTTTACTACCTTCATCTTCATCATCATCATCAACATCAACCCAATCATCATTATCATCATCTCCACCACACCTACAGCCTTCAACATCATCATCACCTCCACCTTTTCTACTTTCATCATCATCATCATCGACATCAACCCTATCAATATCATCACCATCATCGACATCGACCCTATCATCATCATCATCAACACCTCTACTACTTTCATCTTCATCTTCATCATTATCATTATCATATTTATCAGACCCATTGCTTACATCACCACAATCATTAATATCATCATCGTCATCACCACTACCTCCGTATCATCATTATCGACGTCACAATCTATCTAATCTATATCACCATCTATATCATCATCATCACCACCATTAAAATCATCATCACAATCATCATCATCGTTATACCCACCACACCCACAGTCTTCATCATCACCACCTCCATAACCTTCATCATCATCATCATCATCATCATCATCATCATCGACGTCACAATCTATATCATCATCACCACCTCCATTAAAATCATCATCGCCATCATCATCATCGCGATCATCATCATCATCATCATCCATTTTTAGATATGTAGGACAATAAAAAAAATGACGTAACATATTCAATTACAAAACGTTTAATAACGAAAAGATTCCACTGATTACTTTTTTAAAAAAAAATTTCGTCTGCAAAATGTACACGAAAATTATTATTATTATTATCACGAGTTTGTTTAACAGCAAAAAAAAAAAAAAAAAAAAAAAAAACTTAAGTTTAACACTTCCTCAATCAATCACCTTTTTTTTTTGAAAATCTTCTGCTACGGTAAAGATAAAGTATTTTGAAGGTGTTCTCATCACGTGGTTAGTATCACGTGTTAAAAATCATGAAAAAAAAAAATTTAATTACACGATCGATTAATGCACATCCGCCGCCGGAAGTAAAAAAAAAAAAAAAAATTTGAATTTTGTCGCAAATGTTAAATTAACGACGATTTAATTTTCGCGCATTTTTTTTTTTTTTTTTAAAACCGTTACGAACAAAAAAAAAAAATTTTTCAAAATCTTCTCTTCTTCCGTTGAGATTTTTTGGAAAATATTTACACGAGAACAAAATGAAGGATGATAACGTTTTTCCCAAAAGTCCAGAAAACCAGACGCGTAATCCAGAAATTTTATCCCGACCTATGATTTCGCACAGGAATAAAATTAAACATTTTAACTCGAATATAAAAAAATAATTATTTATTTTTTTCTTATTGGGGGGAGGGGTGAAGAGAAAACCGGAAACGAATGTGGAAAAAAAAAAATTTCGCATTCTCATCTTCCGCCACGTTTTCCCCTCCTCCCCCTTTTTTATCATTCATCGTCACAACACACACGCACACATTCCTACATGAAAATTAATAAAATAAATTAATTTAACAAACTGTTTCCGGTTTTTTTTACGAATTTTCAAAATCCGGTTTTCAAAAACTAAATGGGAAAAGTTAATGACGTAATCTTTTATCGATCTCAAAATGATTTTTTTCCAAAAATTAAAATTTGGTAAAAGAATAAAATCCCCCCGCGTTGTTGTTGTTTATTTACTCTATGGAAATTTTAATCCCCAATAATAGTTTATATTATCAACAAGCAATCGGTCGTTATAAATTTGATTATTTTTTTTACAATTAAACGTTATTTATCGAACGTTAAAGTTAAAATCCAACACGCGACAAAAAAAAACAACGACAACAACAACAAACAAAACAATCACAGACGAAACACAAACAAAAACAACCGATCGTAATGCATGATAGGAAATCGAGAAGTGTTTTCATATTTACCTCATCTTTTTATTGACATGAATAATAATAATAATAATAATAATAATAAATATTTAAAGTTAAATAATTGAATTCATCTCTTGTGAGATTTAAAAAAAAAAAAAATCAATAAACAATATGGCGGGCGACCACGTTATAAAGTCGGCGTAAGTTTCGACTTCCGTACGCGCGCGAAAAAAAAAGAAAAACAAAAATTCAAAGGGATTTGAATTAAAGCGGGAAAATTATTTATAATCTCTTCATAATCCGTATTATAAAAATAAAAAACCGGAAATGGGATACGTAATGAATTATTTAAAAAATCATAAAAACAGACTTTAAGAGATAAAAATAATAATAATAATAATCGGAATATACTTTTAATTGTTTCTCTCTGTTTTTTTATTTACATATTTTTTATTAAAAATTTTCTTCTGCCACGTTTTTATTGAAATTTTAAAAAAATTTAAATTGATCGTGTATTTCGATGATGCACGACGATAATAACGACTTTTCGACTAAAACCACGAATTACCCCCGCAGAATAATAATAATAATAAATTTGAAATACATTGTAATAAATGTCATAGAGTAAATAAACAAATAATGAAATTTTAACAACGCACGCACGATGTTATAAAAGTAAAAAAAAAAATGTATATATATATATAATTTTTTTTTTTAAAAAAAGCGTAATAATTAAATTTGCAAAAAAAAAAAAAAGAAAAAAAACGTGGCACTAAATAAAAAAAAAATTAAAAGCGAACACACGCAAAAAAGTCCTTGTCAGTCTTCCATTTAGTTAGTCTCTTACGTAGAAAGTAATAAAAAATTATTTTTATTGTTTTTGTTTTTTTTTTTTCGTTAAATAATGAGAAAAACCAGGTACACGGCACACAGATCAAGGTTTTCTTTTTTTTTTTTTTTATTCTCATTCTTATCGTTACGCATTTCCGCTTCCTATCTATCCTCACAACATATTTAAAAACATCTTATTTCATTTTTAAAAAAAAAACAAATCATCCAAACACAATAATTTCCATCATTTTATATCGTCATTTATTGCTTTACTCATTTACGACCTAAGAAAAGCGGCGGGGAAAAAAAGCGCGGGAAAAATTTAAAATTCAAAATTATTACATTCGATTCCCTTAAACCCGTAAAAAAAACAACCACTTCCTTTTAATCGAGAATTAATATCGATCGATATTGAACACACACAAATACGCTTGTAATCTATTATTATTATTATTATTATTATTATTTCTTTAAATCATCCGTAACGATTAAAAAAAAAAAGAAAATTGGGCAACGAGACGAAAATAAAAGTTTTGTAATCGACATGTTTCCTTTTCTTTTTTTTTTTTTTTTTATAAATAATGAAAAATAAATTTTATTTTTTATTATTTTGTCAAAGAAAATAAAAAAAAACTTAAAATAATAATAATGATGATGATGATGATAATAATAATATTAATAAAAGAAGAAATTTTTTTTTTTTAGCCATTGGCAGCAATATTTTATTATTGTTATTTTTCTGTTTGTAAAAAAAAAAAAAAAAAGAAAAGAAAAAACTAATAATAATAATAATAATAATAATAATAAAAACATAAAAGGGAAAATTCAACCGGAAAAAATGAAAGAGAGAGAGAGAGAGAATGAGAGAGAAAAAAAATGTTTTTTCGGATTTTATTTTTTTAGTTTCCAAAAGATTAAAAAAAACTTAAATTTAAAATTTCAAATGGAGAAGATAAGTGGGGGGCTAGGGAGACAAGTAAAAGTTTTTGTTTTCATTTAAAAAATAAATAAATTTAATAATTAAATTTTCGTTTACGCATCTTTGTCGTCGTCGTTATATCGTTTATTTATTTATTTATTTTACGCTACTATCCTCTTAATTGAATCAATAAAAAAAAAAATGGCGGGTTTTATTGACAGTCGTGCCAACATTTAATTTATTTCATTAAATAAATTTTTCACTAACCTTTTACCGATTGACATATATATATACATAATAAATTATTTATTCGATTTTTTTTTCCCGACGGTTTTTTTTTTTTTGTCAAATTTTTCTCGTACGATTTAGAAAATAAATAATTTTTTTTTTTTTTTAACCCCTTTTGCTACAGTTCATTTGCTGGCAACAACAAAAAAAAAAAAAAAACATTTTCGATTCTAAGTGCTTTTTTTTTCGAATGCGAAACAATCGACGTCATTTTTGTTTTAAGTACGATACCGAGATGCTGAATCGACTCGCGTAGTATCTAACAATAATTATTATAAGAAAAGATTATTTCCCTATTGTTATAAACGTACGTCATAAATCATTTAACAATATTTTTTTAAAATGAAAATATTCGAATTGATTTAGTCGATGACGCGTTGTTGATGACACGTTAAAACTTTACCACGTTACGTAACGGAAAAAAATTAATTTTATGTATCATACATAAATAAATAAATAAATTTATTTATTTATTTATTTATTTACGTGTGCATAGTCCATGTTTTTTTTTAATTATTTACAAAAAATTATCTATCGACATTTTCAAATGGAAAACCTCTTCAAATAAAAAAAATTGATTCGTTTTCATTTATTTATTTATTTTATTATTTTTCGATTGTTAATTTTTTTTTTTGTGTGTGTTTCAATTCGATTTTTCGATTATTTCGAGTATTTAATTTCGATAATAAAAAATAAATAAATAAATAAATAACAATACAATTAACGACGACGAGGACGACGACGACGGCGATGATGGCGACAAAGGAGTTTTTTTTTTTTATTTCGTCATTATTATTATTATTATTATTATTATTATTATTATTAAATTGTTATTATTTTGCTATCGTTTACATTTTTTTTTATTTGTTTGTTTGTGTTGTTTTTTGCGGTTAAAATTTTGTTTTTTATTTAATCATTTCAAACCATTTCTTTCTTCCGGCTAAACGACATTAAAGTTTTTTTTTTTTCCACCGCCATAATTTCCACATTTTGCTACAGGTTAACTAGTCCGAGTAAAAATATTGTTTTAAGCAATGATAATACGATTTCATGGAATTAAATAAAACAAACAACAATAATAAAACAAACGACTAAAGGATGTAATTATAAAAATGATTAAGCAAAAAATAAACGTTAGCAAATTGCTAAAAAAAAAAAAAAAAAACTTATTCTTCGGTTAATTAAGAAGAAAAGTAATTACAATAATAATAATAATAATAATAATAATAATAAATCTGTTGATTTTGTGATTTTGCGACATGTCAAATACATAAAATTACAAAAACAATATCAACGACAACAACAACAACAACAATAACAATAACAAAAAGATTTTCCCTTTTAAACAGGAAAAAGGTGGAGATGAACAACAATTTAGTTCAAAAGGTCATTACCAAATGTTTGTGATAAATATAATCTATCTCTCTCTCGCTCATTTACTATCACATCTACGCATACAATTGTACCTGAATCTCATTTTGAAATAGCAGACGACAAAAAAAAAAAGAAAATTATTACAAAACATGTAATTTGAAACATTCGAATCGTTTTTGGTTTTTATAAGAAAACATAGACAGAAAAAAAAAAAAAACATAACGAGGGAATTTAAAATTTTTCGTACGAAAAAAAAAAAAATTTTCCTTTTTTCCTTTCCTTTTTTTCCTTTTTCTTATAAATCTTTATGAAATGATGTTTTTTGTGCGACAAAGGAGATATTATTAGAGTTAACTCGAGTGAAAAGTAACGAGATTTTTTTTTTTTTCCTTTGAAAAATTTTCTTTTTCACGAAAAAAAAAAAAAAAACAAGGAAAAAAATTTTTAAAGGATGACCACTTTTTTTTCGTTAAATGTCCTTTTCGAACAAAGGAAAAAAATTTCACAAAGGAAAAAAAAAAAAATTTTTAAATATAATTTAATAAAGGGTAAAATGATCGGTCGCTCTACTAAGCATAATACAATACATTATTATAAATTTTCTTTTATAATAATGTCTTGTTTAGATCTAAATAAAAATATAAATTCGTTTTATAATAATGATGACGATGATGATGAAGATGATGATGATAATAATAATAATGATAAAGCAAACCGAAAACCGGAAGTAAAAAAAAAATGATTTTTTTAACCGTCAAAACATCGAAATCGAATTTTCAATGTAGGCGTCGAGATTGAAAAAAAAAAAAAAAAAAATTTCTATCTTACCTTATTTTTCTCTGTCTCCTTCCTCCTCCTTCTCCTCCATTTTCTCCTCCTCCTCATTTTCATCTTCTTCTTTTCCAGACTTTCAATTTTCTTTTGATTTTACCTGAGCAAAAAAAAAAAAAAAAAAAGAAGAAAATGAAAAATGTCAAAAAGAAAATTCAATTTTGTTGCTAAATGACTCGGACCGAAAAAAAAAAATATTTTTTTTTAATAAATAAAATGAAATTTTTAACGAAAAATACGACTTCGTATATTTTCCCCTACCCCTCCCCTTCCCTCTCCAACTCACCCACTACCCGACAGCAAAAATTAAATTTTGACACAATTAAAATTAAAAAAAATTGATTTTAACGAAAGCAAAAAAAAAAATTGACGTACTAAAATATATATAAATGTATATTTTTAGTCTACCGGAAATAAAAAAAAAAAAAATGAAAATTAAATTTAAATAATTTTCCCGCCTTTTTCCCCATCCCTTCCTTTTTCGCCTTTCGAGTTTTTTTTTTCCTCCTTTTCTCTCGATATCGATTTTTTTTTTCTCGTTCGGATAAAAGTAATAATAATAGTAATAATAATTTTATTAATATATACACAAAACTGGATTTTGTCATAAAAATATCCGATGAGGGGAGGGCGGGGGGGCGGGCGTGGGACGACGAGGAAAAATTTCTGTCATTATTTACACTTAAACATTCTGAACTATAGGAAAATCCTTTCAACTCTTTTTTACATCACCTTTTTGCGGCGAGAGGAAATACATAAGAGACACACGTGGAATAACAATGTGAACGTTTTCGGGGTGATTTTATCCCGGGGGTGGGAGGTAATAGTAAAACGTAGAAGGCGGTGATGGGGGGGGGGTGGCGGCGGTGTTGAAGCAATCAGTTTTACATCAAAAAAGAGTAAAAAGTTTTTTTTTTTTTTTTAGTAACGGACAAAAGAGTTTACAAAAAAATAAAAGAGAGAGAGAGAGAGAGAGACCGAGATGCGAAATCAATTCTTGATTGAAACATAATGACGTCATTGTAATCATTTTAACTTTTTGATGTTACAAAAAAATCATGAGGGGGTATAAAAAGCCTTTTGAATTTTTTTTTTTTTTTACTCTATGACATTTAAATTGAAAGTCAACTTTTTTCTCCCTCTCTCTCTCTCTATCTCTCTCTCTATCTATCTATCTCTCTTTTGATTTTTTTTTTGCTTTTTCACCTCGTTTTTCGCCATATTTTCCCATTTTTGATTCTATTTATGATTTTTATTCTGCTTTAAAATCATTCCTGCTTTATTTTAAATAATTGTATCTCTCTCTCCCTCTCACCTCTCTCTCTCTCTCTTCCATCATTTTTTTTATCAAATCCCAAACGAAAAGATTTTTTTTTTTTTTGCTCATCTTCAAACACTTTATAAATCACTACGAAAAATTTTATCCTTTTCGCACACACACACACACACACAAACAAACATTCAAACATTTTTACGATTAACTTTCGATTTTTTTTATTTGTTTTCGACAACAAACAGGTTGTTGTTGTTGTTGTTTTTGTTGTTGTAACGATTTATATTATATCATCATCTTATACTATCCATGTTTTTTTTAAAAGATTCGTCAAGAGAGTTAAGAGACGTTTTAATAAACCGTCTTTTTTCTCTCTCTCTCTCTTATTTTTATTACCGTACGAGTTTACCATTGATTCTAAATTTTTATTATTATTATTATTAACATAGGTTTTGAAAACGAAACCGAAGAGAGAGAGAGAGAGAAATAAAGCGTCAATCAAATACAAAAATATATAAGATTTTATTTAAAGGGAGGTTTTTCTTCATCCACGTCATCGTGGCAGTCGGGAGACTATTTTTATTTTTTTTTCCGCCTTATAACTGACAGAAAAGGTTTTAACGTGTTTTTCTAATCCTCGTTTACGGTTTTTATATAAATGATTGAAAAAGGTTTTTGAACCGGAGTCTGGATAAATTATTATTATTATTATTATATCATTATTATTATTAACGTAAACGTGAGTCGTTTTAAAATTAAAAAAAAATTCATCATCATTCTACAAAATATTTCGCGTTAATTATTTATTTATTTAAAAAAAATATATATTAAGGATATCAATTATCTTTCTTTTACCACGTGATAAAAAAATGTTTGTTAATGACACGTTTAACGTTAAAAAAAAAAAAAAGGGAAAATTTTTTTTTCTTTTTCTCCCCCCTTTCCCCCCTCATTCGTATTCATATTTCGTGAAATCATTTTTTTTTTTTTTTTTTTAAATTATCAATAATAAGGGTTGAAGAAATTTTAAGTCGATAATTGAACGAAAAAAAAAAAAAAAGTTATTTTTAGAAACAAACGAAATCAACTGCACGCAACGCTAACAACTACAACAACAAACACAACAACAAACGATTTTTATTTTTAACAGAATAAAAAAAAAAAGTAAATTTCAAAATAAATGCGGTGAATTTTTCATTTCAAAAAAAATATATAAAATTGCAACGCGTAATAATAATAATAATAATAATAATAATAATAATAAATTTTTTAACGGAAACAAAAAGAAAAAAAATGTCGCAACCGGAATTTTTCGCAATGGAAAATTAATTTTCAAAAAAAAAATTCACGGCACGCACGCACACGCACGTACGCACTCACGCACGTTCCCGAGGTGTGACAATGAAAAAAGAGAAAAGTAGAAACCGGTAGCGGAAATGCAAGCGATATAAATAATAATAATAATGAAATAATTTAAAACAATGAGAAAAAAAATTTCGCAAACATATTTTTATTTTTTTGTCGTGGAAATAGAATAATTCAAAATGGTTACGACATAAAATAAAAATAAAAATTTTACGTAGAAATGATATTAAAAAAAAAAAAAATAAAATAAAAAAAAATTAATTAAATTAATTAAAAAAAAGGGGAGGAAAATTCTTAGAGCCGCCACCCCCCAAAAAACTATTATTATTATTATTTTTTGTTTTTGTTTTTTTTTCGGGAAAAATTCAATCGGGTAAAAAGAAATAGAAAATCAATTGTGAAGGAAAACGGGTTAGAGAATTTTCCTCGTCGTTTTATTTTAAGGTTGGCAAAATTTAACAATTCCCCACTTACCTAACTATTTTTCCCACCCATTCCCTTAATTCCACGTTCGTGACTTTTTCTACCTCCCCGAAAAAAAAAAATTTTTTTTTTATATTTTTTTTTAGGCCGTTATTGACAAAAATATAAAAAAAAAAAAAATGATGAGAATGTAAACGCGATGAAAATTTCTTTCGATTTTTCATCAGAAATTTTTATTTTTTTTTTTCCGAGGTGAAAATGCGGAAACGGAAATAGAAGAGAGAAAGAAAGAAAGAAAAAAAAAGAAAACACTAGACTGCGAAGAAAAAAATCGTTTCCGGTTTAAAGATTTACGCACGCGTGTTCTAGAAATTGTTATTATTATTTTTTTTTTACCTCTAATAAAAAGAAAATCGAATTTTTTTTTGAGGGGGAAGAAGAAGGTGGAGAAGGAGGAGCTAGAGGGGGTAGGGATGAATATAAATTGATTCGGGGAGGGGAAACGAGCGGGGAGGGGAGGAGGGAAAGGGGGAGGAGTGAAAAAATCCAATAAAAAAAAATTTCGTTTCCGTTAATACGAATCGGCGGATGTGACTGAATATATCTTGTCATGAAATATACGTAACGTCCGATGATCAGGTTTACCAACTTTAGAAAAGAAAAAAAAACTACACGAAGAAAAAGAGAGAGAGAGCCTATTTCACGTTCGTTATTAAAAAAAAAAAAATTTTTTTTTTTTTTTCATTCTTTTTTTCTCAAAACGATTTAATTACTTTCCAGTTTTTTTTTTTTTTTTTTTTTTTTTTGATTCCAGAAAAAAAAAAATTTTCCACGAGTTTAATTTATCAGTTTCTCATACAAAAAAAAAAAAAAAAAAAATTAATTTTTTTTTCTAGGGTTTTTTTTTTTTTTTTTTTTTTTTTCAAAAGTAACATCTTCAGTTTCGGAAAATCATTCCAATTAACAAACTTCAGTCAACTAAATTCCCTTAAAACCCATTCCCCGTTTAAAAAGCTTTCAACCTTTCTTTCTCTCTCTCTCGCTCTCTTTGTCATTTTTTTTAATTTTCCATTCCTCTCTCTCTCTCTCTCTTTCACTTTTTTTTAATAATTTTTTTCATTTATTTTTCTCGACTTTGTTTTTAGTATTCTCGATTCGTATCAAATTTGTTTTGTTTTTTTAACGTGAAAAGAAAAAAAAATCAAACGGGAACGTTAAATTTGCCATAAAAAAAGAAAAAAAAGGAGGAAGAGAGATTAATAAAAATTGGTAGAGCGAGGAAAAAAAATAAATACAAATAAAAAGAGAAAGAAAAAAAGGCGGAAGGAACTAAAGAGAAGGGCAAAAAAATAGGAAAAAAGGGAAGGCAGAAAAAAAAAGACACAAGCAGACAGAGAGAGGGAGAGTGAAATATAAAAAGGCAAAAAGAGAAAGAAAAGGAAATAGAATGACGGGCAAAAAGAAAGAGAGAAAAAAAGACACAAAGAGAAAGAGAGGAAGAGAGATAAATAGAGACTAAAAGAGAGATAAAAAAAAGAGGGAGAGAAAAACAAAAGCATAAAAACAGAGAAAAGTAAAGAAGTAGACAGGCAGAAAGACAGAGTGAAAAAGAAAAAGAAAGGCAAAATGAGAGAGAGATAAAGAAAAGCAAAAAAGGGGGAAAAATAAAAGAGAGAGGGATAGAAAAAGGAAGAGAAGAGAAAAAGAAAGGCAGGAAAAAAAGAGAAAGGGAGAGAGAAAAACTAAGAGAAATATAATGAGATAGACAAGCAGAAAGAGAGAGAGAAAGAGAGATGGAGAAAAAGGAAGACAAAAAGAGAGAGAGAGAGAAGAAAAGAAAAATGATGCGATTTTAGAAAAAAACAAAAATTTATTTTTTTTTTTTATATCAAAATTATATCTTTAAAATCAAGTGATTAATCTTTTAGAAAGAAAAACATGATAAAATAACTTCTAAAAAGGAAAAGAAAAAAAAAAGGTAAAAAAGGAAAAACAGAAACAAAGGAAAAAAAAAGGAAAAAGATTTAATCCGTGTAGCGTCGAAAGAAAAAAAGAAAAAACAGGAAACAAACGCCGCGAACGGAAATGAAAACCCCCCAAAAAAAAATAAAAAAAAGAAATAAAAAAAAAATTTTCGAACGAGATAAAAACAAAAGAAAAAAAAAAAAGTCGAAGAAACCGGAAACGGATATGCAAGGGAAAAATATATAAAAAAAAAAAAATACCCAAGCACGTAGTAACACCGAAAAGGAAAAAAAGCTAAAAAAAAAACCTATAAATAAATGTTTTCGTTATTTAAAAAACTTTGTTTTCTTCAGACACTTTTTTTTTTCCTCCCCACCAAATATCGCTTTCTATTTCCACGACATTTTTAAACATATATACATTTAAATAAACTTTAAATAAATCGTTTTCATTTAGATAATTCCACGTTTAAAAAAAAAAAAAATTAAATATTTTTCATTCCTTTTATAACCTTTCAATTCATCGCGTCTTCTGCTACTCTCCCTCTCTCTCTCTCTCTCTCACTCTTTCATCTCTTTCACTCTTTTTTAATTTAAATGACAAAAACGTCTTTTTATATTCGTTATCATCATCATCATCACTCCTTTCATTAAAAAAGAAAAAGAAAATTTTCGTCACCTTTTCAATAATCGATCGATTGATTTCGTTTCATTCAAATAATTTTTTTTTCCTTTTCATAAAAACAGAAACAAAAAAAAAACCGGAAATGAAATGAAAATAATTTTTTTCCCTTCGATTTAGAAAAAAATTTGAAACCGGAAACGTTAAAAAGAAATTATTTTTACCCCGGGTAAATAAAAAAAAAAAAAAAAAAAGTTTAATCGACAATCGTGTCAGAAGACACACACACACAAAAAAAAACTTTTTTTTTTCTTTTTCACCCGGATAAAAACATTCAATTTATTTATTTATTTATAGAGAGAGAGAAAATTTTTGTTTTGTCGTCTGCTTGACATCCATTTTCTTTTCTCCGTTTTTCTTTTCGTGGCAGCAATAAACGTCCGTTTTATCGGTTCATGTTAATTTTATTATTCATCAATCCATCATATCAATTGTTAAACTTCTTCGGCCATTTTGTTTAATTCTAACCTTTAAACTTTTCTTCTTCCTTTCATTTCCTTTTTTTCCTTTCCCTTCTCTCCCTTCCGTAACCTTTTTCTCTTTTCCCTTCTTTCCTTTTTTTTTTCTTGGCTTTTTTCCATTTAATCTAAATGTCAAGCTCTTATATTCTTTCTCTCTCTTTCTCTCTTCCTAATAAAATTTTTACTTTTTTGATTTTTCTTCCAAAAATTTAATAAAACTTTTTTTTTTCCTTTTTCTTTTCCTTTTTCTTCTTTTTCTCCAGTTTCCAGTAAAAGAAAATTCATGAAATCTTTTATTTATTTTCCATTTAAAAATTTTGTCTCTTTCACGATCGATAATTATCTTAATTAAAGATTACACGAAAAAAACTTATTTGCTTTAAATTTTTTTTTCCTTTTTCTCTTCTAGAACTTTCTTTCTTCTTTATGTTTTCTTTTTAAAATTTTCCTCTTTAATATTATACGTATTAAACTCAACAAAAAAAGAAAATCTCAAAATCTACTTACTCCCACGATCCCACGTGTGCGTTTTTCAGATGGAAATGATGATAATTATGATGAATAAAAAAAATTTTAATTTAATTTGTTTTAAAAATTATTGAAAAGAACGAGAGAGAGAGAGAGAGTGTGAGAGAGAGAAAATTCACGGTGTCTCTCGATCAACGCAAAATAAATCATTTAATAAACCGTCACCGTCACCGTCATCGTCACCGTCGACGTCATCACCATCGTTATCGTCATCGTCGGTTGTTTTTACATTTAAAATTTATACAAAAGTTTCAACCCTTTTAAAAGTTCCACATTTCGCTTTAAAAGCGTTATGCAAATTTTCACCTGTGAACGTAGCCGCTACCACCACCACTACTGCCACCCTCACCATCACCACCACCACCGCCACCCTCACCACCATCACCACCACCACCACCACCCCTTTTACTTTCACTTCTTCATAATATCGATGCAAAAAATTCATACATTCATACAAATGTTTAATTAAATAAACAAGGACGCAAAAAAAATTTTTTTTTTTATATATAAATGAGTGTTTGTTCCTACGATTATTAACCGAACTAATCAATCAGTCAATCAATCAATCAGTGCTCGACATTTTACGCGTTGAATAATAATAATAATTTGTTTTTTTTGGTTATTTTCAGGAGAAAAAATTAGGATAATGTTAAATTTTCAATGGGAAAAAATCGAAAGAAAAAAAAAAATTATGTTCATGAGTGACGTAACATCCGGACGTAATCATCGATTATAAAACAAAAACAAACAAAACAAAAACATTAAAATGTTGCGGTGAGTTTTTTTTACATTTTTATTTTATCTTTAAATATCAAAAAAAAAAAAAACAAAATGGTGGAGAAAATGGCGGGAAGATGAGAGAGAGTTGTGGGAGGGGGGAAATAAAAAATTGTTTTCCTTTATTTATTTATTTTTTTTTTTTACATTCGCGTTATTTATCGATAACGTTTCGTGTTCTTAAGTGCTGCTCTCTGTTTTTTATGTTTTTTCAAATATCTATTTTTCCATCGGAAACATCCCTTTTACTCCCCTTCTCCCCTTCCCTCCCACCGCACCCCCCGCTCCGATAAACGCCCTTATTTCGGTTTTTTGCCCCCCCCCCTTCCCGCCCCGTTTTAAACGTTTCCTTCTAAACATCATTTAATAAATTGTAAAAAAAAAAAAAAAAAAAAAAATTTTTTTCTTCTATTTTATTTATAAAATCCAACCGATCATTACAATAAACACCTTTTTAATAAATAAAAAAAAATGGCGGCGTCGGCGCCGACGCCGCCATTTTTCTAAAACCTTGACCGACAACATTTTATTTATTTATTTTATCTAAAAAAAAAAAATAATAAATAAAATTTGCACGAGATCGTAAACAATAAGTAAAAAAAAAAACCGTTGGACGTTTTCGAATTCCATAGAATAATAATAATAATTTCCTCCCCACTCCCCTCCGTTTTCGCATTTATTTCCGGTTGTTTTTATAATTCTTTTGTTTATTTATTCTATGCATTAAACCCTACTTTTTTTTTCTGTAATTTAGTTTTACGGTACCGTATTAAGGAATTTAAAACAACTACTTTATCACCCGAAGCATTTCTTTTCATTAATTAATTTATATATTAATATAATTATTAATTATATTATCCTTGTTATCTCTCCCTCTCTCTCTCTCTCTCTCACTCTCACTCTCACTCGCGCGAGATAATAATGATGATGATGGTGATGACGTGTAATAGAATATTCTCATGTAATGGTTTTTCATATTAAACATGATTTACGCAAAAAAAATAAAATACCTACGCCATTTTCAAACACTTTAACGCTCGTGCCGGCTTACGTAATACATAATAATAATAATAATAATAATATTTAAATAATAATGACGTCATTACGATTTGAGTATAAGAAATTAATTCTCGGACCGGAACGTCAATTAATAAAAAAAAAAAATTTATTCCGTTAATTTTGTTGAATCGAATGAATTTTTTTTTTTTAAATTAAATTATAAAATGGCGTTCAAAGGATGTCGTTAATAAAAAAAAAAAAACGACATCAAAGTAGGATAATAATAATAATAATAATAATAATAATAATAATAATAATAATAATAATAATAATAATAATTAAATATCGCACGTACCCGGAAAATAAAATAAAAAAAAAAAAAAAACGCCGACGTTTTCATGAATAAGTTTTAAATAAAATCTAACGAATTACATTTGAAAAGCAGACGAAAATTTTATTTACTTTTTTTTTTTTTAAAGAGTTTCCCGTTTAAAAAAAAAAAAAAAAAAAATTAATAAAACGTATATCAAATCGTATATCGTTTCCTTTTCCGGTAAAAAATTTTCTATTGACACGAAAAAAAAAAATGAAAACAATGTTTTAAACATGTGGAAATTTTTATACGTAATCGTTTCACTTCATTACTCGTAATAAAAATGAAAAAAAAAAAAAAAAAAGGCGCGAATTTTACGACCCCGGCGCTTATAAAAACTCATGGATAAAATTAATTTTTTCTTTGTTTTTTTTTTTACGGGCGGGAAAAAATTAATTAATTCCAGTTTTAATAATTTTTATTAACGACGACAAACGTAAATATCGTTTCGACAATAAATGATGAATAATTATTATTCATTATTTTTAATGCCATTCTCATAATATAAACTAAAATAAAATTTAAAAAAAAACGGCTTAAAGTGTGCCAAAAAAAAAAAAAAAAAAAATATGGCGAATCCGAAACGTTTAATTACCGCACGCACACACACACACACACACATTAAATAAAATCAAAACCGCAAACAAACACAAATGACAAATGACCCAGTAAAAAAAAAATTAAAATTTTCTACACCCACGTCATGTTTATTTAAATGCGAAAATATTATTTAAAAAAAAAAAAAAAAAGGGGGGTTTTTGGTTTT